>NC_084577.2:22955086-22972586 GCF_033978685.3 Nerophis lumbriciformis | reverse complement strand
TCGAATCCTCTTATCGAACCGATTCTTTATCGATTTTCTTATCGAATCCAGATAGGTTGTTGTATGTGGAAAAAAACACAATATTTGGTTTGACAAACGCTCACTTTTATAAGAAAAAAATAAAATAAAATAAATAAATATTGACTGTTACCCCCCTAAAAAGAATAAAAAAAATTGACTGTTGTTACCCAAAGTATATTAAGTGGGATTTTTCAGAAAAACAAATATATACAGTAACACAAAAACAACCTGTCTCTGATCACTATAGGTGTATAAATAATAATATAGTGTTAAATAAAATCAGTCCCTTGGGCACAAAACTGAAAATAATACAGCTCTCTAAAAAGTGCACTTCCTCTGCTATTGGAACATACTAACTACACACACAGGCAGACAGCTAACAAACAATCCAAGACGTCTAATAAAGTTCCAAAACAGATTAGTCCATTTAGGCTCTTTATTGTTGTTGATCTTGCTTTGTCTTTTCCTATCTTTACTTTTGTCTTACACTAGACTGTTATTTTTTTTTTTTTTAACTGAAAAACACACAATGACAAAAGTATAAGCTATGTGATTCAATTAACATATTGAAATGTAATACACAATATGTAAATATTAGCTTCACACAAATATACAGTACTATCACCAAACAAGTACTTCTGGGTGTTGAAACTATTTCGATGGTGGAAATACACAACTGGCAACCATTTTAAGTCCTCAAAACATCCATTGAAACAGTGCACAAAAATAATTTTTCAATAAACATCTTAGTATCAAATGTAACCACTTTCCACCCTAATATTGAGTTACATAAACAAGTTAAACAGTTTACTTATAGACTTATCTTTTCCAAGGCTTGTAAGAGCACAACTTGTCTACTTCTCAATTGTCTCATGAACTGAACTGACGTCGCCAACCCGGAAGTGCCTAAACTAATGACGCGTAGTATTTTCATATCGCCACAAGGTGTCAGTAAGACTCTACAATCAAATGGGCATAACATTGCCGTACCACAGGGCATTTCCTGTGGGAAGGGATTCGTTCCCAGGGATTCGAATAAAGAACCAACTCTTTTTCTTTACTATAGTGGCCTCGATAACGGGAACCGGTTCTCAAAAAGGGATTCGAGTCCATGGAATCGGTTCTTTTTTTAATCGAACAACCGGGAGAACCGGTTTCGAAACGTCATCCCTACCTAAAGGTGACTGTGTAAACAGAGCGATGTCCCCATTAAGTAAGCATTGGCAGAAACACACACACACACACACACACACACACACACACACACACACACACACACACACACACACACACACACACACACACACACACACACACACACAGATCCCTTACAGTCTCTTGACTGCACCTCCATATGTTACCTCATTATTGTTGTAAGGGTCAAAACGTGCCCATGGACTTTTGGGCCTGACGGGCGGGGGCAAGTCAAACGCCACACTTTTGCACGGCGGCAAACTGGCCTCAAAACCGGACTCGGACTGGGCACTACCCGCCACAGGGGGGCGCAAATACGACGGCGTGTGGGCGAGGTCTTGGCCCGCAGAGTCCCATTCTGCATCCAGGGCCTCGTGCTGCTGTGGACTGTGGTCAAGGTCACGGTCAAGGTGCTCACGTTCTACATGGCGACAGGGGTCTTGCATAATGTTCTCCACCTCGGAGTCATCGGAGGGGCTCGAATGCTGAACATGAATGAGACGCATGAGGAGACACACACGGGATGAAGGAAGGTGGGAGATGAGAAGTGTCAAATCTTGGTAGAAAACTTTTACAAGCAAAAGTAGAAAAAGGTGGCTATTTTAGGGAGTACAGTATGCTCACTAGCTCGTAGGGGCTAAGTCAGGGGTGTCCAAAGTGTGGCCCGCAGTTAATTTTTTTAATGGTCCCCGGCACATTCCAAATATACTATCAAAGAAAAAGACATTAAAAAAGTGCAAAAAAGTTGCAATGTTGACGACACAGTTGTTTTTTTTCCTTTAAAGCTGTCATTGCTTCAAAAATAATAATGAATCAAAATCAATGTTATGAATTATTGACCTATTCAAGACACATTAAATATTCCACTTTGAAATACTTTTGGGGGAAAATGTTGCATAAATAAAAAACAAAATTTGATAAAAAGGGCATTAAAACAAACAAAACTATTTATAAAAACTTCTTATTGACCAATAGACTTGAAGTTGATCTTCAAACTTTTTAAACGTTGGGGGAAAAAAATGTATGACTAATTTCTGGCACTTTAATGAGTGGGGCCCTTTTTGGATCCCCAATATTTATTGTGGGATTATTTAAATATATGTAAAGCTCCAAATATAGAAAAAACCCCATTTAGAAACATTTTTTGGGGAAAATGTTTGCATATTTGTTGTGTTTACTAAATAAAAAACAAAGTTTGATAAAAATGCATAAAACAAACACCATTTTTATTTTTATTTTTTTATTTTTTTACTTTTAAACAACAGACTTCTCTAAGGTGATCTTGAAACTTTTGAACTTTGGGGAAAAAAATGTATGACTAATTTCTGTCACTTTAATGAGTGGGGCTCTTTTGGGTCCCCAAGTATTATGCTGGGATTTTTTAAACCGTCATGGCACAAAAAAAATTAATTAAACTCAACGGTTTTATGAATTATTGACCTATTTGAAAGCTCCAAATATAGAAAAAAAAAAATACACCGACAATTTTTGGGGCGTAAATATTGCATATTTGTTGTGTTTACTAAATAAAAAACTAAATTTTATAAAAAGGGCATTAAAACAAACAAAACTATTTATAAAAACTTATTTTCGACCAAAAAACTTGAAGTTGTTCTTCACACATTTTAAACATTGGAAAAAAAATTGTATGACTAATTTCTGGCACTTTAATGAGTGGGACCCTTTTGGATCCCCAAGATTTATTGTGGGATTTTTTTTTCAATATATTTAAAGCTCCAAATACTGAAAAAAATACATTTAGAAATTTTTTTGGGGGGAAAATTTAGCATATTTGTTGTGTTTACGAAATAAAAAACAAAGTTTGATAGAAAGGGCATAAAAAAAAACAACTAACATTTTTTATAAAAACTTCTTATCAACAGATAGACTTGAAGTCTTGATCTTCAAACTTTTTAAACGTTGGACAAAAAAAAGTATGACTAATTTCTGGCACTTTAATGAGTGGAACCCTTTTGGATCCCCAATAATTATTGTGGGATTTTTTTAATTAAATTGTTAAAAAAAAATTTTTTTTAATTAAAATCAATGTTGTTATGAATTATTGACATATTTAAGACTACAATTACTTCACATCAAATATTCAACTATGAAATATTTTTTTAGGGAAAATATTGCATATTTTGTGTGTTTACTAAATAAAAATGTAAGTTTGATGAAAAAAAGGGCATAACTCTTCTAATCGAAGAACAGGCGCAATGCAGGCTGTTTTTTTCTGTAAAGCTGTCATTGCTCCAAAAATAATAATGAATCAAAATCAATGTTATGAATTATTGACCTATTCAAGGCACATTAAATATTCCACTTTGAAATACTTTTTGGGGTAAATGTTGCATAAATTGTGTGTTTCCTAAATAAAAAACAAAGTTTGACAAAAAATGCATAAAACAATTTTTTTTTTTTCAAAAACTTGTAATCAACAGATTTCTCTGAAGTTGATCTTGAAACTTTTGAACTTTGGGAAAAAAATGTAAGACTAATTTCTGTCACTTTAATGAGAGGGGCTCTTTTGGATCCCCAAGTATTATGCTGGGATTTTATAAACCGTCATTGCACAAAAAATGTATTAATTAAAATCAACGATTTTATAAATTATTGACCTTTTTAAAGCTCTAAATATAGAAAAAAAATACACTGACATTTTTTGGGGGGTAAATATTGCATATTTGTTGTGTTTACTAAATAAAAAACAAAATTTGATAAAACGGGCATTAAAACAAACAAAAATATTTATAAAAACATCTTATTGACCGATAGACTTGAAGTTGATCTTCACACATTTTAAAAGTTGGGGGAAAAAATGTATGACTAACTACTGGCACTTTGAGTGGGGCCCTTTTGGATCCCCAATATTTATAGTGGGATTTTTAAAATATATTTAAAGCTCAAAATATATATAAAAAAAAATATATTTAGAAATTTTTGGGGGGGGGAATTCTGCATGTTTGTTGTGTTTACAAAATAAAAAACAAAGTTTGATAAAAAGGGCATAAAACAAACAAATAAAAAAATGTATAAAAACTTCTTATCAACAGATAGACTTGAAGTCTTGATCTTCAAACTTTTTAAACGTTGGAAAAAAATATATATAACTAATTTCTGGCACTTTAATGAGTGGGGCTCTTTTGGATCCCCAATAATTATTGTGGGATTTTTTTTATTAAACTGCTCAAAAAAATAATAGTAATTGATTAAAAACAATGTTGTTATGAATTATTGACCTATTTAAGACTACAATTACTTCAAATATTCAAATATGAAATATTTTTTTGGGGAAAATATGAAATATTTTGTGTGTTTATTAAATAAAAAATACAGTTTGATAAAAAAAAAAAAAAAGGGCTTAAAACTTTTAATCGACATATAAATCAGAAGGGGATCTTGAAACTTTTAAACGTTGGGAAAAAATGTAGGCCCTTTTTTTTGGCACTTTTATGATTATTTGGATCCCCAGTAATTATTGTGGGATTTTTTTTAAACTGTCATTGCACAAAAAAATAATAATGAATAAACAATGTTATGAATTATTGACCTATTTAAAGCCCCAAATGTAGGGAAAAAAATACACTTTAAAAATGTTTTGGGGGAAATATTGCATATTTTGTGTGTTTACTAAATAAAAAAGTTTGACAAAAAGGGCATAAAACAAACAAAAAACTAACATAAAAACTTCTAATCGACAGACAGATCTGAAGTTGATCTTGAAACTTTTCAACGTTGGAAACAAAATGTATGACTGACTTTTGGCACTTTTCGGTCTACAAAAATTGTGATTTTTTTTTCTTAAACTGTCTTTGCTCAAAAAAAAAAAAAAAAAAAAGAAAGAAAATGATCATGAATTTTTGACCTATTTAAGACTCCAATTATAGGAAAAAATACACTTAGAATTTTTTTTTGGGGGGGAAATATTGCATATTTTATCTTTTTACCATTAAAACTGGGTTTTGACAATAAGAGCATGAAAACAAACTTTAAGCGTTGAATAAAAAAAAAAAAGATACATGACTTATTTTAACATTTTTATGACTGAGACCCTTCTGGGTCCCTAGGACCAAACTTGAGGGAAGCCCGAAGTGTTACATTTTTTTTTGTTGGTTTTGAAAATGAAAACTATCAAAAAAGTTTGGACACCCCGCTCTAATTTCTTAAGGCTGTCTGGCAAGCATGCAAGAAAGAGAAATAATGATACATTCATGAGGAAGCCATATGACTGAACTTGTGACTCTCAGACGTGTAAATATGATCCTCTGTGATAGTGTAAGCTGGCCGTGTCATCAGAGCAAAGCTATTTTTGCTAATCATAAGGCTATAGATATGCAGTGGTACCTCGGGTTTTCTTTTTAATCCACCCAAAAAGGGTCCAAAACTATTTTTCTCATTAGAAATAATGTTAATCCAATTAATCTGTTCCAGATACCCAAAAATACTACCATAAAATAAATTTTTTATAGAAAATAATGTCAGCACAAAACATTGCAAAATGCATATAAATATATTCATAAATGACATTTAACACCACTTTTACCTTTGTTGAAAACTCTTACAGCAACAGACTTTATTCTCTACTACAATTTTACTCAAGAATTTGTCCAATTTGTTGTTAAATATCAATGCTTTTAGACTATTTTGGAAGTAAGGAAACTGGTCTATAGTTTGTAAAATGGTGGCAGCCGTACTCAACAAAAAATATTTATTTGTACTACAACCAAGACAGTGTATGAAAACCAATACCAGATTTTCCGAACTCTACTATAAGCCGCTATTCCTCCCCCCCCCTACGCTTTGAACCCTGCGGCTTACAAAACGGTGCGGCTAATTTATGGATTTTTCATCGCTAACAGCCATAATGTTTTGTATTCGACAAATAGTTTTCAAAGAACACCAACAGAGACATTGAAAAGGAGTGTTATTGTTTGTGCTATGGCGCCATCTTTTGGACAAGTTTGCTCACTGCAGGTGCTGCCGGTTCAAAATGTACTTCCGGTTTTGGTGCCTTAAAACCGGAAGTAAAACCGTGCATAGTGTTTAGGCTCGAAAGTAGAGATGTCCGAGAATATCGGCCGATAAATGCTTTAAAATGTAATATCGGAAATGATCGGTATCAATTTCAAAAAGTAAAATGAATAACTTTTTAAAATGCCGCTGTACGGAGCGGTACATATCCGGTAGAACACGGACGTAGGGAGCAGTCCAGTCAGTTATTTTGGAAAATCTTGTTTACATTGTTTAATGCATCCAGCGGGGCATCACAACAAAACTAAGCATAATAATGTGTTAATTCCACGACTGTATATATCGGTATCGGTTGATATCGGAATCGGTAATTAAGAGTTGGACAATAATAATAATGATAATAATAGATTTTATTTGTAAAAAGCACTTTACATTGAGTAAACAACCTCAAAGTGCTACAGTGTATTAAAAAAAATTAAATTAAAAAATAAAAAGATAATAAATAAAAATAAAAACTAGAACAGCCTAATAGCTAGAACTAGTATGCATATATCTAAAAAAAGGCTTTTTTAAAAAGAAGGGTTTTAAAGCCTTTTTTAAAAGCATTCACAGTCTGTGGTGCACTCAGGTGGTCAGGGAGAGCGTTCCACAGACTGGGAGCGGCGGAGCAGAAAGCCAAGTCTCCCATTGTTTGTAACTTTGTGAGTAGTTCTTTGAGGTAGAGAAGAGGCATTTCCATGGAGGCACTGGTGGGTTAGTAGGGAGACTTTGAATTCAATCCTGAGTGAAACAGGAAGCCAGTGAAAGGATTTGAGAGTTTGTGTGATATGATCATATTTCCGCAATCTCATCACAATATCAGAATATCGGATATCGGCAAAAAAGCCATTATCGGACATCTCTACTCGAAAGGATTCTTCACTCATCACTCCAAGCAACGTTTGTAAGTTTTACAATACAACTAAAACTATTCATACTTACTAAACCGTCGCATGTGTGATGTCTGTAGGAGTGTTTTCATGCGTATCTGTACATGGTATCATAATGTAATCAAGCTAGCATCCTTAGCATTAGCTAATATGCTAACACGCTTAAGAGTGTCTGTGTTAGGTCCTGCTCTAAACTATGTTCCTTTTGGGAGGACATTTTTGACACAATTGGAAAAGCATACGGTCAAAACTTTCCTCCCAACCCATTATCAGCCATTTTTGGCGTATGCCCCGATAACATGTGCCCAGTACCACTAAAACTTAGGTTTTCGCTAAAAGGCTCGGCTCAAGCATTTGAAAGCTCATGGAGTCCTTTTTTTGCTGTATGTCAACTCTCTTGACCTATGCCCAGACGCAGATGAGGAATAATCTCCCTTTTATTTATTAGTATTATTTTATTCTATTTTTATTTTATTATATATTATTATTATTATTATTAAATTTTTATTTTAATTTTATTATTATTATTATATATTTTTTTATATATATATATATATATATATATTTTTTTTTTTTTTTCTCCCTCTCTCTCCTTTTCAGCCCGTCTGTCTGTCTCTGGCCTCGTATGTGTGTGTGTGTGTGTGTGTGTGTGTGTGTGTGTGTGTGTGTGTGTGTGTGTGAGAATGTGTCTGTCTTTGTCGTCTTACTTGTTATATAATTGTGCCATTTGTCCCTCGTTGGTGGGACCTGAGTGGGGTGGGAGGGTGGGTGAGTGGTTTGGGTTTTAAGGGAAAGGGTGTGACTAATTTACTGACTTTAAAATTGTACTGTTTCGACTTGCACTTTTTTCTGTCTATTTGAAAATGCCAATAAAAAAAGTTGAAAAAAAAAAAAAAGTGTCTGTGTTAGTATTATTAACTCACAATGGCATTCTTTTTGTGTTGTTTCAGTTTGGTAAATTCGGCAAAACGTCACCGTGGACTGTTTGGCTGATTGGAGAGCTAGCTTCCGCAGCTAGTGGGTCTATGACGATGACTTCTGTTTTGTTTGACGAGCCATTTTACTGCCGTGTTACAGGCACTGTTTGGAAACAATTTAAGGTATGTAAGTAAACATTTACAGAATCTTTCGTACTGGTACACGTAGAAATATCAATTTCTTCTAAAATTTGTAGCCTGGAAAATACGGTACATATTTCTGGTGCACATTTTCACCTAAAAGGTAATCGTACTAAAACCCAGGTACCACTGCATAACCTCAATGGTGGGACGGTGGAGTAGATGTGAGGGACCAGGCAGGAAGTGAGGTGTACCTGGTCAGCATCCTGACCCTGGATGGGGTACGGGGAGACAGGGAAGCAGTCCCGCTCATCCAGAGATGTCTGAACCTCATGGTCACTGTCCTCCATTGCAAAGGGGTCTACAGCCAGCGACCTCCAGTCAGAAGGGAGCGTGTGCGGGACAATGAGCGGTTCAATGTGAGGAAGGATGAAAAGTAGTCAGACAAGACAGAGCAGAAAAAGAAGGAAGATGAAAAAACATAAATAATAAATTAAAATAGCAATAAGTAGAACAGAGGTTTTCAACAGGGGGTATGCGCAGGTACTGCAGGGTTGTAAAATATTTAGTGGATTTTCATATTTATAATAGTTCCACAAATGTAAATGTTTTTAAAAACACGTTAACATTGATCCAACACAATAGTGTTGTTCATAAATGGCATTGGCATGGACACCCGACTCTCTGTACCTTTACATGTAGTCCTGTTAGCATTTAAGATAGCCAGCGATTAGCACTCTAGTTGCCAGGTAGCGATTAGCGCTGTAGGTTTAGGACCCCTGAACTAAAGGAAATGTTACGATTAATGTTATGATGGGCAGATGAGTCGATGCAAAATGGCGTTTGGATGGAGGAGGGCTCTTGTTTTAGAAAAAAGCACTGACATGTTGGCACACATCCATTGTTACTGGTTCGAAGAATTAAAAATGTGTTAAAATAATGATGTATATATTATCATCATAACTGTGTGCTGAAGTGGTATTTTTGTATCTGTGCATGGTGGCAATCCAAAAGAAAAGATTGCCAGTTTGTCTTTCTCGGTGTTGTGTCCGGACTCGGCCTGCTGGCGGCCAAGGCTCAACATCGCCGTGACGCAGACAGAGCAGAGACAAGGCGATATGATCTGCGTCAACTAATTTTCATTTGTTCTATAATCATATATTGCATACTTGCCAACCTTGAGACCTCCGATTTCGGGAGGTGGGGGGTGGGGCGGGGGCGTGGTTGGGGGCGTGGCTAAGAGGGGAGGAGTATATTTACAGCTAGAATTCACCAAGTCAAGTATTTCATATATATATATATATATATATATATATATATATATATATATATATATATATATATATATATATAGCTAGAATTCACTGAAAGTGAAGTATTTTATATATTATATATATATATATATATATATAAGAAATACTTATATATATATATATATACACATATATATATATATATCAAGAGGGACAGAGACAGCGCACAGTGCATGTGGATCACATGTTACCATGGCGAGAAAACATGGAGAGACTGCCAGTTATCTAGTCTCCACCAGTTGCAGAAAATGTGCCATCAGTACAACTGGGCAGTGCTGTTTCAGTTCCATCACCAGGACCATCAGTGAGTCAGACACAAACTAGTCTCATCATTGAACCAGATTCAAGGGCTGCTGAGTTGCCATCATCAGAACCCAGATCACCCACAACAAAAACCCCACCAGTGATCCGCAGGTACCCAGAAAGGTTTCGAGTACCACCAAAAAAACTGAATGTCAGAAGACAGTATAAAAATCTGTGTTAAAGATGTACAAATACTGTTTGTATAATAAGCATGTTATTGTTTACAAATGAGGGTTAAGAGTTCAGTACTAAAAAAAAGAAAAGAATGTGGCTTAAGTACAGTTTTTTAATTGAGCTGCTGCATTTTTTGGTTGGGTTGTTTATTTCTTTTGAGTAACTTCTACAATTCTAAAAGGGAAGGAATGCAATAGAGTGATCTATGTTTGTCTGTTGCCATCTCCTGGTGAATGTTGGCTATAGCGTACTGGGGTTACTTTTTGGTTGGCCGACGATTTACGTGGTGTTGCGCACCTGACGTCAAGTGTGTGAGTCTGTTCTGAAGTCTACAGTAAAGAGACGTACTTCATCACCTCGCCTGGTTATTGCCTCCAACTCAATATAGTACAACAACATTGGGTCCGCATGGAGCTGGAGGGGGCGTGGCCTCCAGGTCCGCCTGAATTTCGGGAGAAAATTTGTCCCGGGAGGTTTTCGGGAGAGCCGCTGAATTTCGGTAGTCTCCCAGAAAATCCGGGAGGGTTGGCAAGTATGATATATTGTGTCTAACTGGAGTTGTCGAGATTACCCCCTTCCCTCAGCGACAGCTTCAGTGATGTAATAGGGCCCTTCCAAATAGAGGAGGCGCGAGGGCTTGACTTTTAGAGCGTAGTTTGGATCTGTAACTAGAATACAGTCCAAAACACGTGTCTCCTCGAGCTAAATTGAACTCTGACTCTGCATTTTTCCTTGCTTCTTGTCTGATTATTAGATGTCATCAGTGTTTGAACCTGACAAACCTGACACATTATCATCACTGCTGTATATAGAACTGCACTTGTCATGATCATCCACATTGATGCTTGTGACCTGCTTTGCTGCTCCACAACCAAAGCTAAAGATCAATGCCCAACACACTCATTTGTGTGACCTACATAGAAACATCTAAACACTTTTGGAGCACAAAAAACTAATCAAACCGTAAAACAATCAAGTTTTGCTTCATTTTCATGCAGAAAACTCAATGATGATTTGACAGATACCGTACGCTTTGCTACAAAATATTCCTGGCCATAAAAGACAACAATTAAAGTATAATATAAAGCAACCATGCTCACCGTCTGTGAGGACTGCTTCTCAAGCAGGGTGTCTGCGATGGTGCAGAAGGTCTTGTACAGTACGAGAGTGCTGGAAAGTGACTAGAAGTTGCTCCGCCGGGGAACAGGAAGCAGAGGGCATAAGCCCCCATGCATTTATACACCCATCACCGGATGGCGCGTCCCGCATCGACATCGACCCTCTCAGCGCCCCCAGGACACCGATCACCCACATTGGTGTGGCTCGTCAAAGTGCACAGCGTAGTAATCCCTTCCAAAGGGTCAGACAAAACTGAATTGTACAAAACCCAGAGCAACTCTTACTAAAATAAAGAAATATGAACACAAAAGACATTTCACAAAGCGGGGGTGTCTTCAATTTGGCCCGTGAGACGACACAAGTTCAATAAACGGGGAGCAGTGTATTCATATCAATATACAAATAGCCAAGGGTCTGATAGCTGCCCTTTTGCTGCCATCTACAGGCCAACGAAAGTACCTAAATCAATAATTTACTTGCCCTAAAACAGAACAGCATTTCGTTTTATGACCCAATCCAAACAACCTTCCCTAGTCATTAGGGGTGTAACGGTACGTGTATTTGTATTGAACCGTTTCAGTACGGGGGTTTCGGTTCGGTTCGGAGGTGTACCGAACGAGTTTCCACACAAACATATTAAGTAGCCGCCTCCGCTTCCTTCTGCCTCTGTCTCTGTCAGTCCTGTACACAGGACCCAGCATTGTCCCACCCACACAACCATCTGATTGGTTACATACAGAGCGGTAACAGCCAATCAGCAGTGCGTATTCAGATCGGTAACAGCCAATCAGCAGTGCGTATTCAGAGCGCATGTAGTCAGTGCTTAGCGTTTAGCAGGCAAGCATCAGGCCGCGGACTCTCCCCAAATTATAATAAACACCTCCCAGTCAACTACTAGTAACATCACTATGAGCCCGTTGACGTTCTAGAAACATAAACGGCAGCTTCAGCTCGCTCGCAGTCCTGGCTTGAGGTGAAGGCTAATTCGCTTTTGTGTGTGTGTGTGTGTGTGTGTGTGTTACGGACATCAAAGCCCTGTCTGTCTGTTATTTCACTTGACCTTTTTCTGTGTTGATTGAGCTGTGTTGAAGCAGCCAAAAAGGACATTATGTTAAATGAAGAGTTTCTGTCTCTGATAGTTGATATAATAATGTAAGTCCATCATTAAGCCTACATGAACTCCATGGTGTTCAGGGATGAATAGTCTCTCCTATTGCTATTGTACCATTTTTGCAGCTATAGTTACATTAATCATTAGTAATGGAGCAGCCTAGTTTGGAATGGCAGGGTCCCTGCTATCACACGTTGATAAAAATATAACATTTACATAATAAAAATCAACTACAGGCTTCCCAAATGCTGTAATAAATGAAGCATGATGAGTTGACTTGAAACTGTTTAATGTTGCACTTTTTATATGTAGAAGAAACGTTTTGTCATTTTATTTAATCTGAGCAACAACTTGAGGCAGTTTAATGTTGATTAACGTGGGCAGAATTATTACAGTGTTCCCAATGTTAAAAGGATAAAGCCATTGTTTACAAATTAAATAACCAAAAAATTTATACTTTATTGTTTTCTTACTGTTCCGAAAATGAACCGATTTTTACTTCTAATCAACAGACTTCTCTGAAGTTGATCTTGAAACTTTTGAACTTTGGGGAAAAAAATGTATGACTAATTTCTGTCACTTTAATGAGTGGGGCTCTTTTGGGTGCCCAAGTATTATGCTGGGATTTTTTAAACCGTCATTGCACAAAAAAAATATTAATTAAAATCAACGGTTTTATGAATTATTGACCTATTTAAAGCTCCAAATAAATAAATAGAAATTAAAATAATAAATTTTTTTTTAAAATACTGACATTTTTTGGGGGGTAAATATTGCATATTTGTTGTGTTTACTAAATAAAAAACAAAATTTGATAAAAAGGGCATCAAAACAAAAAACTATTTATAAAAACTTCTTATCGACTGATAGACTTTTTTTTAAATTAAAATCAATGTTATGAATTATTGACCTATTTAAGACTACAATTACTTCACATCAAATATTCAACTATGAAATATTTTTTGGGGGAAAATATTGCATATTTTGTGTGTTTACTAAATAAAAAATTAAGTTTGATGAAAAAAAGGGCATAAAACTTCTAATCGAAGAACAGCTGCAATGCAGGCTGTTTTTTTCTTTAAAGCTGTCATTGCTCCAAAAATAACAATGAATCAAAATCAATGTTATGAATTATTGACCTATTCAAGACACATTAAATATTCCACTTTGAAATACTTTTTGGGGAAAATGTTGCATAAATTGTGTGTTTACTAAATAAAAAACTAAGTTTGACAAAAAATGCATAAAACAAACAATTTTTTTCCCCAAAACTTCTAATCAACAGATTTCTCTGAAGTTGATCTTGAAACTTTTGAACTTTGGGAAAAAAATGTATGACTAATTTCTGTCACTTTAATGAGTGGGGCTCTTTTGGATCCCCAAGTATTATGCTGGGATTTTTTAAACCGTCATTGCACAAAAAAAATTATTAATTAAAATCAACGGTTTTATGAATTATTGACCTATTTAAAGCTCCAAATAAATAAATAGATATTAAAGTAATAAAAAAATTAAAAAAATACTGACATTTTTTGGGGGGTATATATTGCATATTTGTTGTGTTTACTAAATAAAAAACAAAATTTGATAAAAAGGGCATCAAAACAAAAAACTATTTATAAAAACTTCTTATCGACTGATAGACTTGAAGTTGATCTTCAAACTTTTTAAACGTTGGAAAAAAAATGGTATGACTAATTTCTGGCACTTTAATGAGTGGGGCCCTTTTGGATCCCCAATAATTATTGTGGGATTTTTTTAATTAAATTGTTAAAAAAAAAGTTTTTTTTTATTAAAATCAATTATTGACCTATTTAAGACTACAATTACTTCACATCAAATATTCAACTATGAAATATTTTTTGGGGGGAAATATCGCATATTTTGTGTTTATTAAATAAAAATTAAGTTTGATGAAAAAAAGGGCATAAAACTTCTAATCGAAGAACAGCTGCAATGCAGGCTGTTTTTTTCTTTAAAGCTGTCATTGCTCCAAAAATAATAATGAATCAAAATCAATGTTATGAATTATTGACCTATTCAAGACACATTAAATATTCCACTTTGAAATATTTTTTGGGGAAAATGTTGCATAAATCGTGTGTTTACTAAATAAAAAACTATGTTTGACAAAAAATGCATAAAACAAACAATTTTTTTTCCCAAAACTTCTAATCAACAGATTTCTCTGAAGTTGATCTTGAAACTTTTGAACTTTGGGAAAAAAATGTGTGACTAATTTCTGTCACTTTAATGAGTGGGGCTCTTTTGGGTCCCTGAGTATTATGCTGGGATTTTTTAAACCGTCATTACACAAAAAAATTATTAACTAAAATCAACGGTTTTATGAATTATTGACTTTTTTAAAGCTCTAAATATAGAAAAAACATTTTTGAAAATCTAAACCGAGGTACGTACCGAACCGAAATTTTTGTGTACCGTTACACCCCTACTAGTCATGGTGCAGAAAAAAAAAAATCAACCAGCACAAAAAGTCAACAACCACAACCTGCTCATTGAATTTTTTGGGTATTGTAAAAAATGTCAAATCAACATAAAAAAAAAACCTAAATTACACCCATTACAAGGGGTGATGGGAAAATGGAAAACACTCTCTCCACACTTATCCATGTTTGGTGCATTTTAGCGGCTTAATTTTTCAGATTGATTAAAAAACCTGAAGGAGGTCGTCACGGAAGTAAACAAGGTAGGAGTCGAACTTTCACACACTCTTGATATCCAATTATAATAATTATTATATTATACATCAATTATATTATTATAATACTATGTACTCTTATTTACATCGTTACTTTGCATGCAGTCGACTTTCGGCTCCCGGCCCAAAAATTTTAAGCCCAATTCTGCCACCAAGTTAAAAAGTTTGGACACCCGTGTCATAAAGGATCATTATAGTTTTACATCGATGTGATCGGATATCTGTACGGTATGAGAAAACAAACAAGTATTGGATGTGTGCATGTAACATCTCCAATAAAATGTCTGATACAAGTATTGGATGTGTGCATGTAACATCTCCAATAAAATGTCTGATACAAGTATTAGATGTGTGCATGTAATATCTCCAATAAAATGTCTGATACAAGTATTGGATGTGTGCATGTAATATCTCCCAAAAAATGTCTGATACAAGTATTGGATGTGTGCATGTAATATCTCCAATAAATGTCTGAAAAAGTATTGGATGTGTGCATGTAATATCTCCAATAAAATGTCTGATACTAGTATTGGATGTGTGCATGTAATATCTCCAATAAAATATCTGATACAAGTATTGGATGTGTGCATGTAATATCTCCAAAAAAATGTCTGATACAAGTATTGGATGTGTGCATGTAATATCTCCAATAAAATGTCTGATAGAAGTATTGGATGTGTGCATGTAATATATCTCCAATAAAATGTCTGATACAAGTATTGGATGTGTGCATGTAATATCTCCAATAAAATGTCTGATACAAGTATTGGATGTGTGCATGTAATATCTCCAATAAAATGTCTGATACAAGTATAGGCTGTGTGCATGTAATATCTCCAATAAAATGTCTGAAAAAGTATTGGGTGTGTGCATGTAATATCTCCAAAAAAATGTCTCATACAAGTATTAGATGTGTGCATGTAATATCTCCAATAAAATCTCTGATACAAGTATTGGATGTGTGCATGTAATATCTCCAATAAAATGTCTGATACAAGTATTGGATGTGTGCATGTAATATCTCCAATAAAATGTCTGATACAAGTATTGGATCTGTGCATGTAATATCTCCAATAAAATGTCTGATACAAGTATTGGGTGTGTGCATGTAATATCTCCAATAAAATGTCTGATACAAGTGTTGGATGTGTGCATGTAATATCTCCAATAAAATGTCTGATACAAGTATTGGATGTGTGCATGTAATATCTCCAATAAAATCTCTGATACAAGTATTGGATGTGTGCATGTAATATCTCCAAAAAAATGTCTGATACAAGTATTGGATGTGTGCATGTAATATCTCCAATAAAATGTCTGAAAAAGTATTGGGTGTGTGCATGTAATATCTCCAAAAAATGTCTGATACAAGTATTGAATGCGTGCATGTAATATCTCCAATAAAATGTTTGAAAAAGTATTGGATGTGTGCATGTAATATCTCCAATAAAATGTTTGATACAAGTACTGGATGTGTGCATGTAATATCTCCAATAAAATGTCTGATACAAGTATTGGATGTGTGCATGTAATATCTCCAATAAAATGTCTGATACAAGTACTGGATGTGTGCATGTAATATCTCCAATAAAATGTCTGATACAAGTATTGGGTGTGTGCATGTAATATCTCCAATAAAATGTCTGATACAAGTATTGGATGTGTGCATGTAATATCTCCAATAAAATGTCTGAAAAAGTATTGGGTGTGTGCATGTAATAGCTCCAATAAAATGTCTGATACAAGTACTGGATGTGTGCATGTAATATCTCCAATAAAATGTCTGATACAAGTATTGGATGTGTGCATGTAATATCTCCAATAAAATCTCTGATACAAGTATTGGGTGTGTGCATGTAATATCTCCAAAAAAATGTCTGATACAAGTATTGGATGTGTGCATGTAATATCTCCAATAAAATGTCTGAAAAAGTATTGGGTGTGTGCATGTAATATCTCCAAAAAATGTCTGATACAAGTATTGAATGCGTGCATGTAATATCTCCAATAAAATGTTTGAAAAAGTATTGGATGTGTGCATGTAATATCTCCAATAAAATGTTTGATACAAGTACTGGATGTGTGCATGTAATATCTCCAATAAAATGTCTGATACAAGTATTGGATGTGTGCATGTAATATCTCCAATAAAATGTCTGATACAAGTACTGGATGTGTGCATGTAATATCTCCAATAAAATGTCTGATACAAGTATTGGGTGTGTGCATGTAATATCTCCAATAAAATGTCTGATACAAGTATTGGATGTGTGCATGTAATATCTCCAATAAAATGTCTGAAAAAGTATTGGGTGTGTGCATGTAATAGCTCCAATAAAATGTCTGATACAAGTACTGGATGTGTGCATGTAATATCTCCAATAAAATGTCTGATACAAGTATTGGATGTGTGCATGTAATATCTCCAATAAAATCTCTGATACAAGTATTGGATGTGTGCATGTAATATCTCCAATAAAATGTCTGATACAAGTATTGGATGTGTGCATGTAATATCTCCAATAAAATGTCTGATACAAGCAGTCCTGCAGCGGGTTTAATTTACTTGGACAGCTACTTAACATCTA
>NC_084577.2:22940086-22950086 GCF_033978685.3 Nerophis lumbriciformis | reverse complement strand
CAGGAAAGAAAATTGTGCTGACATTGCACTTTATAATAGCACTATTAACCAGTCATTTTAAACATTAACTCATTCCTTTACAGAACAAACACATTGAAAAATAAAGTGCAAATGTACTTATTTGTACAAAAGTGTTAACATTGAAAAAACATGACATATACGTGAACATAACAAAAAAGTTGTACTTTTTATATGTCAGGGCCCTATGCTGCATTGCATTTGCAAAAGACCAAATTAGCCAAGAGTCTGTCAGTCATTTGTGCACGATGGGGGCGTAGTATGATGCCACCATGGCTGAAAACTCGCTCCACTGGAGCACTGGAGGCAGGCACTGCCAAGACTCTCATGGCCACTCGGAACAGTGAAGGAAGAGTCTTCATGTTCAATGCCCAGAACAAAAGGGGGGAGGGAGTTGTTTAGGGTTGGTGCACTACTTGTATGTGTATTTTGTGTTTTTTATGTTGATTTAATTAAAAAAAGAAAGAAAAAAAAAAATTATTTCTTGTGCGGCCGATACCAATCGATCCACGGACCAGTACCGGGCCGCGGCCCGGTGGTTGGGGACCACTGAGGTAAACAACCAACAGTATGTCAGAAAGCTAGCTAAAACGGTACACATATTCATAATATAGTATACATTTTAACTGACCTTTATTTTACTATTTTTGTCTTTTTTTAGGTGGCTAAAATACGCGGTGCTGCTGACCGCCGTCTAACGTTACGTGTGATATATTGACTAACGTAACCCTGCTTAAAAAAAATCACTGAACAAAAAGTATGAATAAGGTAGTGAACTGCAACAGATTCCCGTGTTTGCAATAACGTTATAACGTTAGCAGTGAGTTTACAGCCTCACTGATTTAACTACACAGCAAATAAAAGTCACGTTACTTAGCCAATAAACGTTATCTTACATTCAAAACTTACCGTTCTTTGTGCAACTTCAAATGCCGGACGAAGTTGGAAGTTGTTGCCTCTCCATCAGTAATTTTCGAACCGCATGTGTTGCATACTGCAAACCGTTTTGTGTTGACCACCTCGTAATTTTTATACCCAAACAAAATTATTTTAGGTATCATTTTTTGTTCACTGGCGTGTGGTTTTGACATGTCTTCTTCGTTGGTTGTCCTGCAATTTGATTGGATGAATGCTGTGTGATGAAAACAAAGTAGATCTAATTTGATTGGCTGTTGTACTGAGACCACACCAGCTGACACACGCAACGCTGATAGACAAGTACACAATGAAAAATACGGAGCGCTCCCGAATAACTTTTTCATCTTTGGGTTTTGGGGAAAGTAGCAAGTCATGTCAAGTCATGTCAATTCAAAAGGCTCAAGTCCAAGTGAAGTCACAAGTCATTGATGTTAAAGTCTAAGTCGAGTTGCAAGTCTTTTTACATTTTGTCAAGTCGAGTCTAAAGTCATCAAATTCATGACTCGAGTCTGACTCGAGTCCAAGTCATGTGACTCGAGTCCACACCTCTGGTGACGGCAGTGTGGATAAAACTCAGATCAGATGGTTTGCATTCAAAGGGGACTGAGACCATGTCTAAGACCTCTTTGGCAATGTCAAGCAAAATGCCTGGTAAAGAAAATGGTTTGAAATCTTGTGACCAAACATGAAGAACGTTTCCAGGCTGTGGTCGACGTTGCTGAATCAATCAAACGTGACGTGTTTTTTAACAGCTACACCAAGACCAAGTCTACCACCTTGCATGGTGGAACGAGGACAGCCAATTAGGGAGATTCCCTTCTGGAGCTATTTTTTTTTAACATGGACTGTATGTCCAAGAGACGGGGACCATGTAGAAAGGTTGTGATGGTAGTCCCCCGGGGCCCCTGAGAAACAATGGAGGGACATGCAGAGTAAACAAGTTGCGAGGTTGACTGTGCTGCGTTGTTACTCTTGGATGCTGCTGGCTGCCATACTGCTGATGGATGATGATTTGTTGCAGCTCTCAAGGGAAAGCTCACATCCAATGCTCCGTCTCTGACATGGGAAATGCAACTGCAAGCTGCCAAAAGGCATCAGGAAACTATACAACTTTATGATTGAACCTTCATGATGAAAGCACATTTTAACTCGGAAGGAAACAAAGTCGACGGATTTGTTTACAATCCAAAAGCAATTGCTATTATTTATTTACCATACTTAAAGCATACTTGCCAACCCTCCTGAATTTTCCGTGAGACTCCCGAAATTCAGCGCCTCTCCCGAAAACCTCCCAGGACAAATTTTCTCCCGAAAATCTCCCGAAATTCAGGCGGAGCTGGAGGCCACGCCCCCTCCAGCTCCATGCGGACCTGAGTCCGCTTTCCCACAATATAAACAGCTAATGATCGAGGGCGAGTTCTTGGTTTCTTATGTGGGTTTATTGTTAGGCAGTTTCATTAACGTCCTCCCAGCGCGGTAACAACACACAACAACAGCAGTCAAGTTTTCGTCTGCCGTAAAGCAGTTCGTCTGCCGTAAACAGCAATGTTGTGACACTTTTAAACAGGACAATACTGCCATCTACTGTACATGCATATGTGACCCACCCATAATGTGTCACATTTTTGTGTTGATTTATTTATTTTATTTTGTTGTTTGAATTCGTTTTTGGAGCTGTCATTCCACATTTATTAGTATTCACATTGGTCAGTAGGGGGCAGTAGGGCGTTTCTTCCCAATTGAATGCTATCACCTGCAGACCGGAAGTGTCTTGTCATTCTGATGAACGCGACCAGTCTGTGAACAATTGAAACGTCCTGTGTGCTTTTTCCTCCTGTATAACAGGTTAGTTTTGGTGAATCAACTCACTGAATAATATCCATGTGATCTATTTAAGTTTAAGTACACATTCTGATGGTGGAGCCTAACTCTAAAGTGTTTGTGAGTTGTAGTTTGTATTTGTGAATGAATCCAGTGCACAGCTGCAGTAATCAATACAAAAAGGTGACGTGAGTGCGCAATGTTTATATAGGAACTTCTGATCCTAATTCAGACTCCCAAATTAGAGCTCCCATTTTCTTATTGATTTTATAATGTATATTTGTATAATGTGTGTGTTCTGAAATAGTGACAGAGAATAGAACAAGGATGGACAATTCAACCCTTAACTAAACAATGAGTAGATGAGTGTTATGTGTGTGTGTATATGTGTAAATAAATGAACACTGAAATTCAAGTATTTCTTTTATTTATTTATATATATATATATATATATATATATATATATATATATATGTAATTAAAAAAAAAAAAAATATAGCTAGAATTCACTGAAAGTCAAGTATTTCTTATATATATATATCTTAACCACGCACCCCAACCACGCCCCCCGCCCCACCCCCGACCACGCCCCCCACCCCCCACCTCCCGAAATCGGAGGTCTCAAGGTTGGCAAGTATGACTTAAAGGCCTACTGAAATGTGATTTTCTTATTTAAGCAGGTCCATTCTATGTGTCATACTTGATCATTTTGCGATATTGCCATATTTTTGCTGAAAGGATTTAGTAGAGAACATCGACGATAAAGTTTGCAACTTTTGGTCGCTGATAAAAAAGCCTTGCCTGTATCAGAAGTAGCAGACGAGTGGTGTGACGTCACAGGTTGTGGAGCTCCTCACATCCGCACATTGTTTACAATCATGGCCACCAGCAGCGAGAGCGATTCGGACCGAGAAAGCGACGATTTCCCCATTAATTTGAGCGAGGATGAAAGATTCGTGGATGAGGAAAGTGAGAGTGAAGGACTAGAGGGCAGTGGGAGCGATTCAGATAGGGAAGATGCTGTGAGAGGTGGGTGGGACCTGATATTCAGCTGGGAATGACTAAAACAGTAAATAAACACAAGACATATATATTCTCTATTAGCCACAACACAACCAGGCTTATATTTAATATGCCACAAATTAATCCCGCATAACAAACACCTCCCCCCTCCCGTCCATATAAGCCGCCAATACAACTCAAACACCTGCACAACACAATCAATCCCACAGCCCAAAGTACCGTTCACCTCCCCAAAGTTCATACAGCACATATATTTCCCCAAAGTCGCCAAAGTTACGTACGTGACATGCACATAGCGGCACGCATGTACGGGCAAGCGATCAAATATTTGGAAGCCGCAGCTGCATGCGTACTCACGGTACCGCGTCTGCGCATCCAACTCAAAGTCCTCCTGATAAGAGTCTCTGTTGTCCCAGTTCTCCACAGGCCAATGGTAAAGCTTGACTGTCATCTTTCGGGAATGTAAACAATGAAACACTGGCTGTGTTTGTGTTGCTGCAGTCGTGCCGCAATACACCGCTTCCCACCTACAGCTTTCTTCTTTGCTGTCTCCATTGTTCATTGAACAAATTGCAAAAGATTCACCAACACAGATGTCCAGAATACTGTGGAATTTTGCGATGAAAACAGACGACTTAATAGCTGGCCACCATGCTGTCCCAAAATGTCCTCCACAATCCGTGACGTCACGCGCTGACGTCATCATACCGAGACGTTTTCAGCAGGATATTTCTCGCAAAATTTAAAATTGCACTTTAGTAAGCTAACCCGGCCGTATTGGCATGTGTTGCAATGTTAAGAGTTCATCATTGATATATAAACTATCAGACTGCGTGGTCGGTAGTAGTGGGTTTCAGTAGGCCTTTAAGGACATTTTCAAATCAATAATGCTTTGTGGACGTCACTTTTTACTAGCTTTATGAAAAATATACTTTTAAATATTTTTATTGCAGTAATTGGCCCTTTTGCAGTAGGGATCCACCCCATTTCTGGGTGGATCTCGTGTGAGGAAAGTGGGGGGTTAATTATTTAGCAATGCAGTCTGCTGAAAATGATGGAAAGCACCTTTCTATATGGAAACAAATCATATCAAAGTTGGAATTGCCACAAAACACATTTTAAGATAATCAACACTAGAGCACCCCCTCAATTTGTCACGTTGGGGCCACATGAATCCCCTTCTTACTGTAGTTACAGACACACAAAATGGCCAGTAGGGCTTTATAAGTCTTAATTCCAGCACGAAGGATCAATTACTGGCAACTCACTTATTAAAAAGGTGGGACCTTTAAGTGCAGTGGTCCCTCCGCACAATTCGGTGTAGCTTTAAAACACAATAAATGAGTACACCAGCTGAACAGCAGTGAGGTCTCCTCTGTGGCGAAGCGAGTGGCGGGTGGTTAGGTCCAACATGAGCGCGGTGTGTGAATGTAGTCGTTGTTTTGACAGCACTGGCGAGGCTTTATGTGAAGCTGGCTCAGACCCTCACAGGCCCTCCTCAGCCCCGACAAATGGAGCTCATGTAGTGCAATGCCTGCACTGCAAAAAGTCAGTGTTCAAAAACAAGGGAAAAAAATACAAAAATGAGGGATATTTTACTTGAACTAAGCAAAATTATCTGCCAATAGAACAAGAAAATTTGGCTTGTCAAGACTTTCCAAAACAAGTCAAATTAGCTAACCTCAATGAACCCCAAAATACCTTAAAATAAGTATATTCTCACTAATAAAAAGTGCACTTTTCTTGATAGCAAAAACAAATATGAGACCTTTTTTCTCAATATGTTGAAAAATTTTCTTAAATTAAGTAAACGCTAGTGCCATTATCTTGACATAATGATATGCACTCGGCATTACATTTCTTGAAACCAGCAAACTTACACTAAAAACTAGTTTATTTTTCTTAATGGAAAGGCAAAAAGGCAACGCTCAGGCAACTCATATTGTCTAAAAAGGCATTTTTCCATCGATAACATGACATCATCGCGCCAAGTGCGTGCTCTTTCAGTCAATTAGTGAGCAAGGAATATAATATATATATATATATATATATATATATATATATATATATATATATATCATGTTATCGATGGAAAAATGCCTTTTTAGACAATATTATTTGCCTGAGCGTTGCCTTTTTGCCTTTCCATTAAGAAAAATAAACTAGTCTTTAGTGTAAGTTTGCTGGTTTCAATATATATATATACATATATATATATATATATATATATATATATATATTATATTATATTCCTTGCTCACTAATTGACTGAAAGAGCACGCACTTGGCGCGATAATATATATACAAAATATATATATATATATATATATATATATATATATATATATATATATATATATATATATATATATATATATATATATATATATATATATATATATATATATATATATATATTTACAGCCTGGCCCCTGACCAATTTTTTTTTAATTGTAATTTTGAAGAATTTATCTGAATGTGCATGAACTATTTCTGTTCAAAATTGTTTTGAAATGTCACATGTTAAATGTTTAAATATTAACTGTCAGTTTAATTATGAGACACAATTGTGTCAAAGTCATGTTTTTTTATTTCATGCTTGAAATAAAAAAAATATTATTTTGAAAAAGCAGTTTTATACGTGTGAGTGTTGATGACACCACTTTGCAACAGTTGATATTCTAGTTCCAAGCATGTTTTACTCAATATAGGTCATCAAATCTCAGCAACAAGCTGTAATATCTTACTGAGATCATTTAGGACCAAAACACTTAAAACAAGTAAAACACTCTAACATAAAATCTGCTTAGTGAGAAGAATTATCTTATCAGACAGAAAATAAGCAAATATCACCCTTATTTGAGATATTTCATCTTACTTAGATTTCAGTTTTTGCAGTGTGGAGTAGGTTGAGGGTACTACCACCTCACTATTCTAGTGAATGAAGAGCAAGAACAAGAAACGAAATAACACAATAAAAAAGTTATGCGCACAATGAAGCAATATTAGGAACATTAAAGTGGTCAAACAAGCAAATCCGCACGGAACTAAAGGGAAGCCTTATCGTTTTAGAGCGCTCTCTTACAATAGTCATCACATCCAACACACACTGGCCAGCTGGCAGTGCCCGGTCCACAGTAGCACAAGAACTGTGTGTGTGTGTGTGTGAATGTGTGTAGGAAGAGATGTGTGGTGTGCACTGAAATAAGTATTTTTATTCAGAACCCACACAAAGCTTGACTATTAATCACAGTGGATCTTTGTACACTGCAAGTCTAATATTGTCCCAAAAGTGCGGCTATGGCTGTTGGTCCGTGGCACATTGGAGGGATGAAGTTAAACAGAAATAAAATGTAAAAATGGAGGTAGGGGGTTGGAAAGATCAAAAAGGCACAATATAAATAGAGAATTCTAAAATATTCAATAAGTACACTGCAAAAACTGAAATCTAAGTAAGATTAAATATCTCAAATAAGGGTGATATTTGCTTATTTTCTGTCTGATTAGATAATTATTCTCACTAAGCAAATTTTATGCTAGTGTTTTACTTGTTTTAAGTGTTTTGGTCCTAAATGATCTCAGTAAGATATTACAGCTTGTTGCTGAGATTTGATGACCTATATTGAGTAAAACATGCTTGAAACTAGAATATTAACTGTTGCAAAGCTGTGTCATCAACACTCACAAGTATAAAACTACTTTTTTAAAGTAAACATTTCTTACTTCAAGCATGAAAAAAAAAATCATGATGCATATCATTATGTCAAGATAATGGCACTAGCATTTACTTAAAGGGGAACATTATCACAATTTCAGAATGGTTAAAACCATTAAAAATCAGTTCCCAGTGGCTTATTTTATTTTTCGAAGTTTTTTTCAAAATTTTACCCATCACGCAATATCCCTAAAAAAAGCTTCAAAGTGCCTGATTTTAACCATCGTTATATACACCCGTCCATTTTCCTGTGACGTCACATAGTGATGCCAACACAAACAAACATGGCGCATAGAACAGCAAGCTATAGCGACATTAGCTCGGATTCAGACTCAGATTTCAGCGGCTTAAGCGATTCAACAGATTACGCATGTATTGAAACGGATGGTTGTAGTGTGGAGGCAGGTAGCAAAAATGAAATTGAAGAAGAAACTGAAGCTATTGAGCCATATCGGTTTGAACCGTATGCAAGCGAAACCGACGAAAATGACACGACAGCCAGCGACACGGGAGAAAGCGAGGACGAATTCGGCGATCGCCTTCTAACCAACGATTGGTATGTGTTTGTTTGGCATTAAAGGAAACTAACAACTATGAACTAGGTTTACAGCATATGAAATACATTTGGCAACAACATGCACTTTGAGAGTGCAGACAGCCCAATTTTCATCAATTAATATATTCTGTAGACATACCCTCATCCGCGCTCTTTTCCTGAAAGCTGATCTGTCCAGTTTTGGAGTTGATGTCAGCAGGCCAGGGAAGCTAGGGTCGATATTCTTTTCTTGATCATCTTCGGTGGCATAAGGGACGGTGTGAGCCAAGACATCCAGGGGGTTTAGCTCGCTCGTCTGCGGGAACAAACTGCCGCCATTGCTTGCCGTGCTACCGAGGTCCTTTGTCCCTGAATTGCTCACACACTCCGGCAGATTCAATGGGGGTCTGGCGGCAGATTTCTTTGACTTTATCGTTGGAAATGCATCTGCTTTGAGTGTCGCAGGATATCCACACATTCTTGCCATCTCTGTCGTAGCATAGCTTTCGTCGGTAAAGTGTGCGGAACAAACGTCCAAATTTCTTGCCACTTTCGCATCTTTGGGCCACTGGTGCAACTTGAATCCGTCCCTGTTCGTGTTGTTACACCCTCCGACAACACACCGACGAGGCATGATGTCTCCAAGGTACGGAAAACAGTCGAAAAAACGGAAAATAACAGAGCTGATTTGACTCGATGTTTGTAATGTGTTTGAGAAAAGGGCGGATTGCTTCCCGATGTGACATGACGTCCGAGAGCGAATAATAGAAAGGCGTTTAATTCGCCAAAATTCACCCATTTAGAGTTCGGAAATCGGTTAAAAAAATATATGGTCTTTTTTCTGCAACATCAAGGTATATATTGACGCTTACATAGGTCTGGTGATAATGTTCCCCTTTAAAATCATGGCATTAAAACTAAAAAAATAAATCAGCTGTGCGACACAGAAAAACCCTGGTTGAGAGTTTGTCTTATTTAGGAGCAAAGGGACTAACAAAGCAGCAGAACTCAGCCCATGGGAGGAAGAACCGAAACGGCAACCTGATCCCAATCTTAATAGCTCTGCCGAGTGCGCCAAGTGCGCTACTGTAAAAGCTGACACAAACGACAATGTCAGCAAAGTAAAGCACAAAGCAAACAAGTCACACTCAGGTTTCTGACAACCCTCACGAGCTGGCGTTGAAGAGAGAAGAAGAGAGAACACGGAAGACATGTTACAGGCCTCTCTTGATGGTGATGACTGGAGAGTGCCGAGAAGGGCTGACTGTGCCCACACACACACACACACACACACACACACACACACACACACACACACACACACACACACACACACACACACACACACACACACACACACACACACACACACACACACACAAAACTTGGATCTAAGATGGTAAAGACAGTGACATTCTACGTCTGCGGCTCTGGCGATCAGATTTCATCCTGCTTACCCCTGTAAGATGTACCAACAGGGCCTGGGGGTTCCGCAAAACCACAGCAAAACCCAACAAGGCGGAAAGTGCCAATGTTGCAAAATGTCCAAAAGCTCACAAGGGAGTCTAACTGGGTTGTGTACAGTATTCTCTCGTCCGTGGACACCATAGCACGGTCTGCGGTGTCGTGATTGGGCATAGGGGTGACAGACCTGTGGTGCTGTTCTTTGAGAATATGGGGTTAAGATTCAGTGTATCTAGGGATGTCCGATAATGGCTTTTTGCCGATATCCAATATTCCGATATTGTCCAGCTCTTTATTTACCGATACCGATATCAACCGATATATACAGTCGTGGAATTAACACATTATGATGCCTAATTTGGACAACCAGGTATGGTGAGGATAAGGTACTTTTAAAAAAAATTAATAAAATAAAGTAAGATAAATAAATTAAAAACATTTTCTTGAATAAAAAAGAAAGTAAAACAATATAAAAACAGTTACATAGAAACTAGTAATTAATGAAA
>NC_084577.2:22855086-22935086 GCF_033978685.3 Nerophis lumbriciformis | reverse complement strand
TCCTTCTTTTTCTCTATGCTTTTGTTGCGGGGCAGGCTTTCTCATACATGCACATGCATTCTCCGCTGTTGCAATTTCTAATACAAAGTACCACATTTTAAGGACTATAAGGCGCACTTAAAATCGTTTTATTTTCTCCAAAATCGACAGTGCGCCTTATAACCTGGTGCGCCTAATGCACGCATTCATTCTGGTTGTGCTTACCGACCTCAAAGCAATTTTATTTTGTACATGGTGTAATAAGTGTGACCAGTAGATGGCAGTCACAAATAAGAGATCCGTGTTGATTGCAAGTTAACTGATGACACTAGCATGTACAGGTAAGCAAGCAAGCAAGCCCAAAACTTTGATTTTTCATTGAGAATATAGAACATTACACACAGCGCTCAAAAATCTGTTAAAATGTTTTAACACGACTTTGGTAAGCTACGAAGCCGTACTGCTTGATGGATTGTCGGAGTGTTGCGGCTACCATAGTCAGACGTACTGTGCTTCAACATACAGTCATTATTATAGTTTGTCAACAAGGACCCCAACATGACACCTATTAGGAGACATTATCTGGCGTTTTGTTTCGCAATTTCACGCAAAACCAACTTTTCTTACCTATTGGTACCTGCTGACGTGTATTTGGGATCCGCCGTAGCTAATAAGCTCCTTCTTTTTCTCTTTACTCCTGTTGTGAGGTATTCATCTTCCACAGTTTCCACTTCTAATACAAAGTAGCGTTTATTTATATTTCAACAAAACTGTTTTTAAACCTTTAAAGACCTGAGTGGCCACATGCGTGGACAGCACCTTTTAGCTCTTATTTCCAAAATTGTGTGCACTACTGAATTGGGGTCTTAGGCCGACATATGGACAAATTATACTGCCATCTGGTGGTGTCAAAAGAGTATAACATACAATGGAATTTTGAAAAAAAAAGTGTAAAAATAAAAATTTGCATGTCACTACACATGAAGTACACGTTTGTGTACTTATGGACTAAGTACATCATATTAAAAGATGCTTTTTAGTTTTTATTCTAATTAGGATCCAATAAGCCCAAATAGCAAAGAGAAATAAAAAAACATGTAAACAAACAGCTTGGGCCTTAAGAGGATAATGTGTGATAATATAATATTTATTGCATTATAGGTTAATTATAAAATCTAAATTATATGCAATTGCATGCAGTACATATACTTTTTTTCTGTAAAAATGAATATATTTTGTTAAAAAAGATGAAGTACATATCTTGATGCCACATAAAATGATGCGGCAGGCCAGATGATAACTATTGAAATATTTGATTAATTAATAATAATCCTACTTTTCAGAAATTAATTTATCACAGTTGACAAATTTGCCGCGAAAATGAGGGACAACTGTAATAATAACTAGAAAACTACTTGGAGAGTGCAGACCTCCCAATAGTAAAGAATCCTTTAAAAGAAAATCCTGACTCCAGACGGTGATCCGGATCACACCCCCAATTTGTTCCCATCAAAATCCGCTTGTGATTTTTTTTAACTATGTTGCCAACTAACAGACAAACTGACAAAAACCCAGCGAATACATGACCCCCTGGCAGAGGTAATAATACTCAAGCAAGGGAGCAAGGAACACTCTGGAAACAAAAGGTAGAACCAGACAAAACAAAAAGGACCATGTGTTGAGGGTTGACTCCATTTGTTGTGGAGAAAGGAAGTCCGTAGTCGGTTGAGTGGCCTCACTTTAGCCTTTCCCGATAGCAGTGGTTGTAAGTCGTGCATTAACGCAACACAAAACCACCTAGTGTGATGCTTGGCTCCAGCTCGGGTCTTATCGCAACGTGACTGAAGTCTAAAAAATGGGAGCCTCAGATCTGCTGAAACAGTGTTTGCATTGTGCCTGGAGCAGATTCAATATGAGAAATTACATCAGCGTCTGGAATGAGCTTCCTGCCTTGCACAAGGTGCCAAGTCGCGTGAAAACAAACATTAAGCTGCTAAATTATTCTCACATTCATTACTTTTTTAGAAGGAGATTAGGAAGGTGCAGTCGGCAATCCTTCGGGCAGGCAAAGCTGGAAGTTTATGGTTCATTAGACAACAAGAATAAAAGTTTCCATTAGCTTCGCGCCACAGGAAAAAGCCTCCATTTGTTTTGTTTTTTTAAACAGTTGGAGTTGAAGGCCTTAATACTGATGGGGAATGAAGGTTTGCTCTGGAACAATGAGGATGAAGATCGGAGAGATGCCATTAGGCTTCCTGGCACTGCCAAGGTGCACTTGAGGACCACAGACACGGATCAGATGTTTCAAAGCACTCAGGTCTAGGGATGTATACCAAGTACCGGTACTTTATTATTAGGTCGGTCCATGAGGACCCGTGAAGATTCTGAACTAACGATACTGCTATGGGTAGTTTTAGTTCCAGCTGACCGACGTAATTATGACACGTTGTCACATTCTGTTCAGCTGCCGCAGCTACACATTAAGATCAGCTTTGAGTAATGACAAATAAGGAAGCAATACCACATAAAAGTTTGTAACACAACATTATTTCCTCAAAAATTCCTTAAAGTCACGCACGCTGTGTCACAGTTTGAAGTGATCTCACTTGACTTTACCGCATTTTATTAACCGTCTTTATAGCGATCCATTAATTACAGAGCAATACTAATCCACAGAAAAAAGTCAAAAATGGAGGTACTATAACAATCCATGAAGTTGCTTTGAAGCAAGATATCATCCACTGTGACTGACATGTCTCTGGTTGTCGTCTGACGTCATTCCATTGCGCCGTGTTTGCGTGTCAATAAACACATTTTGCTTAAATGTGTTTCACTTTGAAAACACAAAAATTAGTTTTTTTACTCAATATGACAGTAACGTTCTTAGAATCCTGAGATAATGCGAAAAAAGCAAAAACATTTTTTATTCAAACATAACTCCTAAACCAAACATGCAATATGTCTAATATTGCCTGTATTAATGTATTTTTGTGAGTTTTACTAGAAACATGTGCTTTTGTACGGTTTGCAAACACAAAAAATTTGTTTTTTACTCAATATGACAGTAATGTTCTTAGGATCCTGAGATAATGCGAAAAAAAGCCATAAAAAATTAATTCAAACATAGTTCATAAACCAAACATGCAATATGTCTAATAATGTCTGTATTAATGTATCTTCGTGAGTTTTACTAGAAGCGTGCTTTTGTAAGGTTTGCGAACACAAAAATTAGTTTTTTACTCAATATGACAGCAATGTTCTTAGAATCCTGAGATAATGCGAAAAAAGCAATAAAATGTTTTATTCAAACATAACTCCTAAACCAAACATGCAATATGTCTAATAATGCCTGTATTAATGTATCTTTGTGAGTTTTACTAGAAACATGTGCTTTTGTAAGGTTTGCAAACACAAAAAAATGTTTTTTTTACTCAATATGACAGTAATGTTCTTAGAATCCTGAGATAATGTGAAAAAAAGCAATACAAAATTTATTCAAACATAACTCCTAAACCAAACATGCAATATGTCTAATAATGCCTGTATTAATGTATCTTTGTGAGTTTTACTAGAAACATGTGCTTTTGTAAGGTTTGCAAACACAAAAAAATGTTTTTTTTACTCAATATGACAGTAATGTTCTTAGAATCCTGAGATAATGTGAAAAAAAGCAATACAAAATTTATTCAAACATAACTCCTAAACCAAACATGCAATATGTCTAATAATGCCTGTATTAATGTATCTTTGTGAGTTTTACTAGAAATATGTGCTTTTGTAAGGTTTGCAAACACAAAAAATTAGTTTTTTACTCAATATGACAGTAATGTTCTTAGAATCCTGAGATAATGGGAAAACAGCAATAAAAACATTATTCAAACATAACTCCTAAACCAAACATGCAATATGTCTAATAATGCCTGTATTAATGTATATTTGTGAGTTTTACTAGAAACATGTGCTTTTGTAAGTTTTTCAAACACACAAAAAAAAGTTTTTTTACTCAATACGACAATAATGTTCTTAAGATCCTGAGATAATGCGAAAAAAGCAATACAACATTTAATCACAAAAAACTCCTAAACCAAACATGCAACATGTCTAATAATGCCTGTATTAATGTATCTTTGTGAGTTTTACTAGAGTAGTGTTTTTGTAAGTTTTGCAAACACATAAATTGTTTTTTTACCCAATATGACAGTAATGTTCTTAAAATCCTGAGATAATGCGAAAAAAGCAATAACATTTTTTATTCAAACATAACTCCTAAGCCAAACATGCAATATGTCTAATAATGCCTGTATTAATGTATCTTTGTGAGTTTTACTAGAAACATGTGCTTTTGTAAGGTTTGCAAACACAAACATTTATTTTCTACTCAATATGACAGTAATGTTCTTAGAATCTTGAGATAATGCGAAAAAAGCAATAACATTTTTTATTCAAACATAACTCCTAAACCAAACATGCAATATGTCTAATAATGCCTGTATTAATGTATCTTTGAGTTTTACTAGAAGCGTGCTTTTGCAAGGTTTGCAAACACAAACATTATTTTTTTACTCAATATGACAGTAATGTTCTTAGAATCTTGAGATAATGCGAAAAAAGCAATAACATTTTTTATTCAAACATAACTCCTAAACCAAACATGCAATATGTCTAATAATGCCTGTATTAATGTATCTTTGAGTTTTACTAGAAGCGTGCTTTTGCAAGGTTTGCAAACACAAACATTATTTTTTTACTCAATATGACAGTAATGTTCTTAGAATCTTGAGATAATGCGAAAAAAGCAATAAAATTTAATCACAAATAACTCCTAAGCCAAACATGCAACATGTCTAATATTGCCTGTATTAATGTATCTTTGTGAGTTTTACTAGAGTAGTGTTTTTGTAAGTTTTGCAAACACAAAAATTAGTTTTTTACTCAATACGACAGTAATGTTCTTAGAATCCTGAGATAATGCGAAAAAAGCAATAACATTTTTTATTCAAACATAACTCCTAAACCAAACATGCAATATGTCTAATAATGCCTGTATTAATGAATCTTTGGGAGTTTTACTAGAAACATAAAAAATAGCTTTTTGCTCAATATGACAGTAATGTTCTTAGAATCCTGAGATAATGCAAACAAATTTTTTTACATGTTTTACTAGAAACATGTGCTTTTGTAAGGTTTGCAAACACAAACATTATTTTTTTACTCAATACGACAGTAATGGGCAGCACGGTGGAACAGGGGTTAGTGCGTCTGCCTCACAATACGAAGGTCCTGAGTAGTCGTGAGTTCAATCCCAGCCTCGTGATCTTTCTGTGTGGAGTTTGCATATTCTCCCTGTGACTGCGTGGGTTCTTTACGGGTACTCCGGCTTCCTCCCACCTCCAAAGACATGCACCTGGGGATAGGTTGATTGGCAACACTAAATTGGCCCTAGTGTGTGAATGTGAGTGTAAATGTTGTCTGTCTATCAGTGTTGGCCCTGCGATGAGGTGGCGACTTTTCCAGGGTGTACCCCGCCTTCCGCCCGATTGTAGCTGAGATAGGCTCCAGCGCCCCCCGCGACACCGAAGGGGTAGAAAATGGATGGATGGACGACAGTAATGTTCTTAGAATCCTGAGATAATGCGAAAAAAGCAATAAAAACATAATTCAAACATAACTCCTAAACCAAACATGCAATATGTCTAATAATTCCCACAAAGCCCACTAAATAACCGTCCAAAAACAATACTCCATTTACATTTCTTGACCTGAATATTAACTGAGTATTAGCCATTTTGTTATAATAAGTGCTAATGTTAAGGGCCTACTTTCAGCGGCGCATTGATCATAGAGCGCAAACTGGCTTATGCTGCTTTATTGACATCATCAGCTAAGCACCTGCTCTCTCGCCTCTGAGCTGGGGAACGTTAACTAATTATTGTTATCGGTGGTCACTCGAACGAGTATGACGATCCTCCTGTTAGGGGTGTATCCCTTTATGGAGGATGCCTGTGCGTGACTTTGTTTTATGTGGGGAGACTGGTGCGCAGACAGTCACCACACGATCCTGGACAGAATCGGGTCAGGGTCCAGTGGCATGGAGTCCAAGACGACTGGGCACCCTTTTCTGCTGCAGCCTTTTTCGCCATTGCAGCCGTTGTGGTAGTTCTTAAATCTACTGTCTTTCGCCTGCTCCGCCGTTGAGGTCTTCACCGTATCCCTGACTAGGGGGCAGTCAAGTACTAGGCCTTTGCCAAAGGCCACCTGGGGTAACAGTAGTAAAGGGGTTAACCTCCTAGTGCCCCAAGACCCCATAGAGAGAAGCCTCCACTTTAACGTCATGCCCAGGACACACGTTAACTAATAACTAGTCAACTAACCTGGATAGTAGAAGGATGTAACCATAAACCGAGAAGTTGGTCAACTTTGACAGCCAACTTAGACCTGGAGATGGCGAGAAAGACACCCACTCGTTTTTTTGCGATCACTGGGTCAGCGACGTGACTTCAACTTGTCAGAGCAACAGTCCTAAATCCGAGAAACTGAACTGGGGCAGTGAGCATGATGTACGTTTCACCACCTCACCCAGACAGGCTTGCACTCTGCCGACACATGACATGATGCGGCGAGACGGATGTAGGTGAAGGGCGAGCTCGCGAGCGTTTACAGTCGCGACCAAATGAGAGAAGACTGGGAGATATATTACACGTCAAATGTTTTTCCCCTTTGGCATGATGCACTCACTATCCCCTGCCAGCATGACCCCAAAAGGACAACTGATTGGCTTGCCTATGAAGAACACTCATAAAACTCACATTCCATAGATTCATTCAGCCCTGCAGTTAGAAAGTTAAATATGGCTATTATAGTCACTAAGTAAAACTCTCTCAAAAATCCCCCCCGCTACTGTAAATTCAAAATTCATGTGATAATTTACTGCAGTGTAGAAAAAAAAGACCATGTGATGAAATGGAAAATGCTTTAAAACATGGGTGTCAAACTCTGGCCCGCGGGCCAAAGTGTAATTTCACTTGGCCCTTGAGGCGATATCAAATTAACACTAGAGCTGGCCCGCCGATTATATACATTATTTGGGTGTTTGGTGGTAGCGGGAGGTGTGTGTGTGTGTGTGTGTGTGTGTGTATATTGTAGCGTCCCGGAAGAGTTAATGCTGCAAAGGGTTCTGGGTATTTGTTCTGTTATGTTTATGTTGTGTTACGGTGCGGATGTTCTCCCAAAATGTGTTTGTCATTCTTGTTTGGTGTGGATTCACAGTGTGGCGCATATTTCTAACAGTGTTAAAGTTGTTTATACGGGCACCCTCAGTGTTGATTAAGTATGCGTTGCATTCACATGTGTGTGCATACAGACGCCGCACATATTTTGTGATCGGGCCGGCACGTTGTTAGAATGGATGAAAAGCAGACGTGATGACAGCTCGTAGTCGACGTTAAAGGCAGTGCCTTTGAGGCACGCCCCCAAGACTGTGGTCCCGACGGACTACGAGATATAATGACTGATGAACACCTTCGTTCGATAATGAAGGTTGCCTCAGCTCAAAGCCTGAGCCCCAACATTAATGAGCTAGTATCTAAGAAAAGACGCCGGGTATTTGGCTTGGGCACATCAGATTAGATCAGTGTGTTGTAAACTGAGCAGTTTAAAGTCCTGAATGGTTGGTTTATTCATTGTTATTTTATTTTCAAATGTATTAGCCTGTGGAAAAAGTTAATGTTGATATTTACCTCAGAAGGCTGCAAATAGAAAAGAGGCATTCAATTTTTATTTAAATTGTATTTGATATGCCATTGATATTTTTTAATTATTATTATTATTTGAAACTCGATTTTGCATGTCACTATAAAGTTATATAAGCCTTACTTGTTCAATATTCAATGCAAAACTTGTTTGGGTCCCTATTAAAAGGTTAATTGGTTCAACTTTGGCCCGCGGCTTTGTTCAGTTTTACATTTTGGCCCACTCTGTATTTGAGTTTGACACCCCTGCTTTAAAATGTGACATACTACCATCATCTTGTCCACGATGCTGCATGCAACAGCTGGCACGTTAATCTGGCACAGGCCATATGTGAGCGACAACTGATTGCTTAGCTTTGTGTTGCGCTCGCTTGTGTGTCTGTGCGGCTCTGGCTTTAGCTGCAGATGTTATTTATCCGTCAGACAGGACTGTTCTGATAAAACCGCACAACAGAAACCACAGCTTTGTTGGCCTGTCGGATTAAGTGTGTTTACTTGATCAAATACAAAACCTGATATAGGAAATATAAACACGATCGAAGTGAATGAAACATACAAGTCGGGGTGTAACGGTACGTGTATTTGTATTGAACCGTGTCGGTATGGGGGTGTCTGTTCCGTTCAGAGGTGTACCGAACGAGTTTCCACACAGACATATTAAGTAGCGTAACGCACGTTGTGTAAACAATGCACACCGAAGCACAACACACGGCATGCTAGCAGCTAACGGGCTAGGATAGACTGACCATACGTCCTCTTTTCACCGGACATGTCCTCTTTTGCGGAGCTGTCAGGGCGGGGTTTCTTAAATGCCTCAAATGTCCGGCAATGTGAGTTAGGGTTAAGTGTATTTTCAATGTACTTTCAGGGTTAAGAAGGGGTTGAAAACAAAACAAATTGTGCGCTCAGCAGCATTGGTGAGGGAGGGGCAGAGACAGAGAGAGAGCGAGAGTTATGATAATGCGTCGCCAGGCTCTGCTTTTTATCCATAGATTTATCAGATTTAATTTTTTATTATCTATAGCAGGCGTGTCAAAAGTGTGCCCCGGAAGCCGTTTGCGGCCCACAGCTAATGTTTTAAAGGCCCACGGCACATTCTAAAAATACTATTAAAATAAACAAAAACATAACAAAAGTGAAATAAAAAAGCTTAAATGTAATTTAGAAAAAGTTGCAATGTTGACTAATAAAACAAAGCTGTTTTTTTTTCTTTCAAACTGTCATTGCTCAAAACATAATATTGAATCAAAATCAATGTTATTATGAATTATTGACCTATCCAAGGTTCCCATTACTTCACATCAAATATTCCACTAAGAAAAATATTTTTGGTGGAATTTTTTGCAAATTTGGTAAATAAATAACCAAAAAATGTATATTTTGTTCTTTTCTTACTGTACCAAAAATGAACCGAACCGTGACCTCTAGACCGAGGTACGTACCGAACCGAAATTTTTGTGTACCGTTACACCCCTACATACAAGTAAAAAAAAAAGTAAGGGTCCACATATAAAAAGTGCTCATTGTAGTCAATAATCATGACTTCCTCATATTGATAAAAACATTTTTTTTTTGCACAAATAGTTGCATTATTTTTTGTTTGTTTTTTAAGTTAACCTGTTTTATACATTGGGCTTCTGAGTTAATATTGCTGATCAATTTCGATTATCATTGATTGAGTTTATTTAATCTTTTAGTATCAAATGGTTCAAATCGGTCAAAAAAGGTTGAGACTTTAAATAAGAATTATTCTTAGGGATGTCCGATAATATCGGACTGCCGATATTATCGGCCGATATATGCTTTAAAATGTAATATCGGAAATTATCGGTATCTGTTTCAAAATGATCGGTATCGGTTTCGAAAAGTAAAATTTATGCCTTTTTAAAACCCCGCTGTGTACACGGACGTAGGGAGAAGTACAGAGCGCCAATAAACCTTAAAGGCACTATCTTTGCGTGCCGGCCCAGTCACATAATATCTACGGCTTTTCACACACACAAGTGAATGCAATGCATACTTGGTCAACAGCCATACAGGTCACACTGAGGGTGGCTGTATAAACAACTTTAACACTGTTACAAATATGCGCCACACTGTGAACCCACACCAAACAAGAATGACAAACACATTTCGGGAGAACATCCTCACCGTAACACAACATAAACACAACAGAACAAACACCCTAACAGTTAGATCCACTGTGGACTGGATTCTCACACTATTATGTTAGATCCACTATGGACTGGACTCTCACAATATTATGTTAGATCCACTATGGACTGGATTCTCACTATTATGTTAGATCCACTATGGACTGGACTCCCACTATTATGTTTGGTCCACTATGGACTGGACTCTCACAATATTATGCCAAATCCACTATGGACTGGACTCTCACACTATTATGTTAATTCCACTATGGACTGGATTCTGACACTATTATGTTTGATCCACTATGGACTGGACTCTCACAGTATTATCCTAGATCCACTATGGACTGGACTCTCACAATATTATGTTAGATCCACTATGGACTGGACTCTCACATTATTATGTTAGATCCACTATGGACTGGACTCTCACAATATTATGTTAGATCCACTATGGACTGGACTCTCACAATATTATGTTAGATCCACTATGGACTGGACTCTTACTATTATGTTAGATCCACTATGGACTGGACTCTCACTATTATGTTAGATCCACTATGGACTGGACTCTCACACTATTATGTTAGATCCACTATGGACTGGACTCTCACACTATTATGTTAGATCCACTATGGACTGGACTCTCACTATTATGTTAGATCCACTATGGACTGGACTCTCACTATTATGTTAGATCCACTATGGACTGGACTCTCACACTATTATGTTAGATCCACTATGGACTGGATTCTCACAATATTATGTTAGATCCACTATGGACTGGATTCTCACACTATTATGCTAGATCCACTTGACGTCCATTGCACCAGTCACCCAGGGAGGGGGTCCCCCACATCTGCGGTCCCCTCCAAAGTTTCTCATTGTTATCCCATTGGGTTGAGTTTTTTCTTGCCCTGATGTGGGATCTGAGCCGAGGATGTCGTTGTGGCTTGTGCAGCCCTTTGAGACTCTCATGATTTAGGGCTATATAAGTAAACATTGAGTGATTGAAAGGTAAGATAAAGTGTAGAAATGCACTTTGTGCCAATAGAAATGTTCTTTTTTTTGGTAAATGTTCCTCTTTTTTTATTGAAGAGGCTCACATGCCTGTACGTGAATTGATGGATACTTGGTAGTACTGACATAATTCGAATGCGGTACCCATCCATGAATTTAGGCCTAAAATGAGGTATGAGTCAGTGGCTTCTGACTGTAGTTTCTCAGTCTGGTCATGGCTGTTTAGTTTCAGTACACATCCCTTAAAGGGGAACATTATCACAATTTCAGAATGGTTGAACCCATTAAAAATCAGTTCCCAGTGGCTTATTATATTTTTCGAAGTTTTTTTCAAAATTTTACCCATCACGCAATATCCCTAAAAAAAGCTTCAAAGTGCCTGATTTTAACCATCGTTATATACACCCGTCCATTTTCCTGTGACGTCACATAGTGATGCCAACACAAACAAACATGGCGCATAGAACAGCAAGCTATAGCGACATTAGCTCGGATTCAGACTCGGATTTCAGCGGCTTAAGCAATTCAACAGATTACGCATGTATTGAAACGGATGGTTGTAGTGTGGAGGCAGGTAGCGAAAACGAAATTGAAGAAGAAACTGAAGCTATTGAGCCATATCGGTTTGAACCGTATGCAAGCGAAATCGACGAAAACGACACGACAGCCAGCGACACGGGAGAAAGCGAGGACGAATTCGGCGATCGCCTTCTAACCAACGATTGGTATGTGTTTGTTTGGCATTAAAGGAAACTAACAACTATGAACTAGGTTTACAGCATATGAAATACATTTGGCAACAACATGCACTTTGAGAGTGCAGACAGCCCAATTTTCATCAATTAATATATTCTGTAGACATACCCTCATCCGCGCTCTTTTCCTGAAAGCTGATCTGTCCAGTTTTGGAGTTGATGTCAGCAAGCCAGGGAAGCTAGGGTCGATATTCTTCTCTTGATCATCTTCGGTGGCATAAGGGACGGTGTGAGCCAAGACATCCAGGGGGTTTAGCTCGCTCGTCTGCGGGAACAAACTGCCGCCATTGCTTGCCGTGCTACCGAGGTCCTTTGTCCCTGAATTGCTCACACACTCCGGCAGATTCAATGGGGGTCTGGCGGCAGATTTCTTTGACTTTATCTTTGGAAATGCATCTGCTTTGAGTGTCGCAGGATATCCACACATTCTTGCCATCTCTGTCGTAGCATAGCTTTCGTCGGTAAAGTGTGCGGAACAAACGTCCAATTTCTTGCCACTTTCGCATCTTTGGGCCACTGGTGCAACTTGAATCCGTCCCTGTTCGTGTTGTTACACCCTCCGACAACACACCGACGAGGCATGATGTCTCCAAGGTACGGAAAACAGTCGAAAAAACGGAAAAATAACAGAGCTGATTTGACTCGGTGTTTGAGAAAATGGCGGATTGCTTTCCGAGAGCGAATATTAGAAAGGCGTTTAATTCGCCAAAATTCACCCATTTAGAGTTCGGAAATCGGTTAAAAAAATATATGGTCTTTTTTCTGTAACATCAAGGTATATATTGACGCTTACATAGGTCTGGTGATAATGTTCCCCTTTAATACCGGTCAAAATAATGATGGAGCACAGAAGGAGTCAAATCAATAGGATGAATGTAGGAGGAAGAAGAAGCACTAGTAAGTAGTCACATGTCACATTGCAGGCACTGAAAAAGGACTGACAGTTTGCATACGTGAACTGAAATGTGAAAAATGCAAACTTCCACAGAGTTCTTTTTCCTACTTGTTTCCTTCCACTATTTGGCAGCAAGAATTTGATTGCTGACCTTAGTCTGAATTCTCAGGCTAAGTCTAAAAATAGCAAGCGCAAGAGTCCCAAGTCAGCAGTCGGTGCTTGTTCACCACACTCGCCTTTAGTTGGGACTCCACTGTTGATTAGAAAAAACTTAACAGAGTTGGACTAGACAAGACATCCATGCTCACTAAACTAGTTGGCAAAACACGACAATCACCACTGAATTCCCGTGCTTTTGATGTCGCATTGCACGCTTTCAAAATGATACAACCGAGATTTTTTTTTTTTTTTAGGTCTGCCTCTCATGGTGATGCTGCAGAGAGAGAGAGGGGCGCCCCTGCTGGCACGGGTCCCGGGGAGAGGAGAGCTGCACAACTCTGTCTGCTCTTTCACAGGAATGACACAAGGCTTCTAAAAAGCTTTGATAGCCAGTTTCAGTTCAAACTTGCCTCATTGCAGCAATAAAAAAAGCAGTTTTTATCGCAGTTGTGAGTGAAAAACTGGTCTTGCTTTTTTAACAGAGAGGCCATGGGACTATTCCACCTGTGCAGTGGGAAAGTCGTATGAACCTGCTGTAAATACCAAATTTCCTGTTTTTTTCCCCTCAAACTTTTCACAAAAACAAAACTGAATGCCCAACAAAACATCTGAATAAGAGCTGTCAAAATCAGGGATTTCGACAATGGCTACTTTGCCGATATCCGATATTGTCCAGCTCTTAATTACCGATTCCGATATCAACCAATACCGATATATACAGTCGTGGAATTAACACATTATTATGCCTAATTTTGTTGTGATGCCCCGCTGGATGCATTAAACAATGTAACAAGGTTTTCCAAAATAAATCAACTCAAGTTATGGAAAAAAAGTGCCAACATGGCACTGCCATATTTATTATTGAAGTCACAAAGTGCATTATTTTTTTTTAACATGCCTCAAAACAGCAGCTTGGAATTTGGGACATGCTCTCCCTGAGAGAGCATGAGGAGGTTGAGGTGGGCGGGCTTGAGGTGGGGGGATAGGGGGTAGCGGGGGGTGTATATTGTAGCGTCCTGGAAGAGTTAGTGCTGCAAGGGGTTCTGGGTATTTGTTCTGTTGTGTTTATGTTGTGTTACGGTGCGGATGTTCTCCCGAAATGTGTTTGTCATTCTTGTTTGGTGTGGGTTCACAGTGTGGCACATACTTGTAACAGTGTTAAAGTTGTTTATACGGCCACCCTCAGTGTGACCTGTATGGCTGTTGACCAAGTACGCCTTGCATTCACTTGTGTGTGTGAAAAGCCATAGATATTATGTGACTGGGCCGGCACGCAAAGGCAGTGCCTTTAAAATTTATTGGTGCTCTCTACTTCTCCCTACGTCCGTGTACACAGCAGCATTTTAAAAAGTCAAAAATTTTACTTTTTGAAACAGATACCGATAATTTTCGATAATACATTTTAAAGCATTTATCGGTCGATAATATCGGCAGTCTGATATTATCGGACATCTCTATTACCGAATCCAGTTATTTTCACGATCGATTCATGTAAAATCCACTGGTGCCATGTTTCTGTCCCTGGGTCTTCGTACTTCGGCATTTGGCGATCACTCCAGCAGCACTGAGAGCGGACTCAGCCAAACTACCTCTAGGTAAAGGAGATTGACTCAAAAAATGCTCCATTAAGTAAGGCTTAGCTTCTCCAAAATTGTCCTAACTTGATGCTAATATGAATTCAATTTGCTATTGACATGCTACTGATTAGCATTAGCAATTTTACATGGCGTTTTCAACACCCCCAAATCCATCCATCCATCCATTTTCTACAGCTTGTCCCTTTTAGTAGTATATTTATTTCAATTCTTGGTTTTATCTTTATTACTTCTTGTGTAATTTATTTTTTATCCCATATTTGTTCCTACTACCCAGTGACGTGCGGTGAGGTTGATGGCTGGTGAGGCACTGACTTCATCACAGTCAGATTTACAAACATATGAACCCTAAAGAGTATCTTATTCACCATTTGATTGGCAGCAGTTAACGGGTTATGTTTAAAAGCTCATACCAGCATTCTTCCCTGCTTGGCACTCAGCATCAAGGGTTGGAATTGGGGGTTAAATCACCAAAAATTATTCCCGGGCGCATCACCGCTGCTGCCCACTGCTCCCCTCACATCCCAGGGGGTGATCAAGGGATAGGTCAAATGCAGAGGACAAATTTCATTACACCTAGTGTGTGTGTGTGACAATCATTGCTACTTTAACTTAACTTTAACTTTACACACATAAACTGTAGCACACAAAAAAGCAAATTTAATTAAAAAAACCCCGTTATTATGGTCTTACCTTTATGTAATATATTGGGTTGGAGGCAATAACCAGGCGAGGTGATGAAGTACGTCTCTTTACTGTAGACTGCAGAACAGACTCACACACTTGACGTCAGGTGCGCAACACCACGTAAATCGTTGGCCAACCAAAAAGTAACCACAGTACGCTATAGCCAACATTAACCAGGAGATGGCAACAGACAAATATAGATCACTTTACTACATTCCTCCCCTTTTAGAAATGTAGAAGTAAGTTATTCAAAAGAAATAAACAACCCAACCAAAAAATGCAGCAGCTCAATAAGAAGCCAAAAAGTGCAAAAACAATAATGTTCGTGTTGGACGAGTTGTGAATGAATGAAATATGAAATCCGTGCTGCAGTCTGCAGGTGTACCTAATGTTGTGGCCCTGCAGTCATTCACAACTCCTCCAACACGAACATTATTGTTTTTGCACTTTTTGGCTTCTTATTAAATAACTTTTTTAAATAGATTCAATCTTGCACGTGGAAAGTTTAAGTGTGGGCTTTAGTTGATATAACACTCCCGTGCATTCTACGGCGGGAGTGCATTCTCTTCCACCAGGGGGCGGGATTACTGCGAGCCTCACCCAGTGCGTCTTCGCAGCAGTTTTATGATCGCTCAGCACAAGAAATACGTTACACACATACAGTTGTTGACAAAATACACTGTACATTATATACCTCAGCTAACTAAACTATGGAAATGTATAATATAGTTCATATAGCAATACAGTCTCACTGCACAGCAGGCCAGCAGTTAGCCGAGTCATTGCGCAATCCATGTTGAGGCACTGAGTGACGTGCCTCAACTGGCTGCTGATCACCGCACCGTCTCTTCTCAGTATTTGAACGGCAAATGTGAAAATTCAGCGATTTTGAATAAAAATAATCTAAAACTGGTGAAGTTAAATGGAAAATAACTTTATAGTATAATCACTGGATACATATAACAATTTAATAATTTTTTTTTCTTTTTACATTTTTTTTCTTTCCATGATGGCAGGTGAGGCCCCGCCTCACCTGCCTCTAGTGACTGCACGTCACTGCTACTACCGCACCTTTAGTTGTAGTCCTTAATCTCGTTATATGCAAATATAATGACAATAAAGTCCATTCTATTCTATTCTAAATGATAAATGGGTTATACTTGTATAGCGCTTTTCTACCTTCAAGGTACTCAAAGTGCTTTGACACTATTTCCACATTCACACATTCACACACACAATCACACACTGATGGCGGGAGCTGCCATGCAAGGCCCTAACCACGACCATCAGGAGCAAGGGTGAAGTGTCTTGCTCAAGGACACAACGGACGTGATTAGGTTGGTAGAAGGTGGGGATCGAACCAGGAACCCTCGGGCCACACCTGCCTTCCGGTACGTGCCAACGTAACAGCAAAAATGTTCAAATCCCTTCCAAGTTTGGAACCGAACCTGGGCCAGGGGGCGGTCTTGTGTCATTCCTGGGCCGCATAGACCTGCAGTAAAGCGTTGCTATCGGCAACCGTGTCATCTGTTTGTCAGACATTTTTCAGCTCTCCCTCCTTCTGACCGCTCGTCTTAAGGAGACCGGAGGGGGGTTTTAAACAGTCAAAATAAGGAAGTCATTAGCGGCTTATGGCACTTAAGTACCAGAGGTGGCTCCATAAAGGAGTCAGTAATGAGCTACCATGCTCTGTGTACGCTTATTTGGAGCTTTGCTGTGCGTACAAACTACACACATGCACGCAAAATGAAGCAGACACCTGTAATTAAAGCGATACCACACACACACACACAGCAACAGCTAATGAGTATGTGGTTTTCTGGAAACACAGCAATTTGGGTTTGCTTGTATCTCAAGTAGTATCATTGCATTGCTGCTGGAGTGGAAACAGCTGAAGAGTTGAATTTGCACGAGAGAAAAAAAAAGACCACGAGCGAGACACTTCTGGGTGGTTTTGAGGAGAGGTGTCGCGGCACAACTTTTTCACTTCCGATACGATACCGATATTGGCCGATATTGGCCGATATCGATATCGCTCCGATACATAATTATTAGAGATGTCGGATATCGGCTTTTTTGCCGATATCCGATATTCATTTTTTTTGCCGACAGTGTGTGAATGTGAGTGTGAATGTTGTCTGTCTATCTGTGTTGGTCAGGAGGGAATAAGCGGTAGAAAATGGATGGATGGATGGGAAATATTGTAATGTAATGAAGCTAGCGTCGCTAGCATTAGCTAATATGCTAACACGTTTGAGTATGTGTGTTTGTATTATTAACTTACAATGGCGTTCTGTTTGTATTGTTTCAGTTTCAGAGTCACCGTAGAATTATTGAGTCTGTTTAGCTGATTGGAGAGCTAGTTGGGTCCATGACGATGACTTCTGTTTTGTTTGATTAGCCGTTTTACTGCCGTGTTGCAGACACTGTTTGGAAACAATTAAGGTATGTAAATAAACATTTACAAAATATTTCTATGTAAATAACTCATTTTATAACGTATATATCTATGACTTATAGTCTGGTGTGGCTAACATATGAAAAAAAAAAGTCTTCCAAGACTTAGTGGGCTCATATACCGTGCGCTCTATAGACCGCAAAATATGGTATATGACTTTTTTATCTGACATACTTGAATTAGATAAAAGTTATAAATAAAACTATTTTTAGTCTATGTTTTCTTTGGGGAATTGAGGGCGGAGACACGCGTAAAGAGCGTGGTTTTAGCTCTCGGGAAAAAAGGATGAGGTCAATGCACGCCACAGGTATGTGACCGTGTATTTTGTGGACATTAAACTCCGACGCCCAGGGGAGTGATCTCTGTAAGTGTGATGGACTATTTCAAGTCAAACCGTGGAAGTCCATGAGGAGACACCAGCGAAAGCCAGGAGGAGAAGAAAAACAACACAGCAGAGAAGGTAAGGCTTAAAGAGGCAGCTCTGCTTTGATCCTTCAATGAGACCCACATGTTGCGGCTTGGAATTCTCACAGAAGCACATTTCCGTAACTCTCATATCTCCCTTTTCAAACCCTTTTCAAGCATCTACTAGTCCACAGAAGAGAATGACCACATACCACTCACACAACTTAATAAATTAACACCCAGATTACTCAAATCAATGCAAAACCAAGATGTATAAATAACATATGTTATGCAATTAATTCCCTGCAGTGCACATTTGTTTTTTTCGTCTAGAGGGGTGGGTACGGAATTTGGTACTTTTGCCAATTAAAGGGGAACATTATCACCAGACCTATGTAAGCGTCAATATATACCTTGATGTTGCAGAAAAAAAGACCATATATTTTTTTAACCGATTTCCGAACTCTAAATGGGTGAATTTTGGCGAATTAAACGCCTTTCTAATATTCGCTCTCGGAGCGATGACGTCACAGGAAGCAATCCGCCATTTTCTCAAACACCGGGTCAAAACAGCTCTGTTATTTTCCGTTTTTTCGACTGTTTTCCGTACCTTGGAGACATCATGCCTCGTCGGTGTGTTGTCGGAGGGTGTAACAACACGAACAGGGACGGATTCAAGTTGCACCAGTGGCCCAAAGATGCGAAAGTGGCAAGAAATTGGACGTTTGTTCCGCACACTTTACCGACGAAAGCTATGCCACGACAGAGATGGCAAGAATGTGTGGATATCCTGCGACACTCAAAGCAGATGCATTTCCAACGATAAAGTCAAAGAAATCTGCCGCCAGACCCCCATTGAATCTGCCGGAGTGTGTGAGCAATTCAGGGACAAAGGTCCTCGGTAGCACGGCAAGCAATGGCGGCAGTTTGTTCCCGCAGACGAGCGAGCTATCGACCCTAGCTTCCCTGGCCTGCTGACATCAACTCCAAAACTGGACGGATCAGCTTTCAGGAAAAGAGAGCGGATGAGGGTATGTCTACAGAATATATTAATTGATGAAAATTGGGCTGTTTGCACTCTCAAAGTGCATGTTGTTGCCAAATGTATTTCATATGCTGTAAACCTAGTTCATAGTTGTTAGTTTCCTTTAATGCCAAACAAACACATACCAATCGTTGGTTAGAAGGCGATCGCCGAATTCGTCCTCGCTTTCTCCCGTGTCGCTGGCTGTCGTGTCGTTTTCGTCGTTTTCGCTTGCATACGGTTCAAACCGATATGGCTCAATAGCTTCAGTTTCTTCTTCAATTTCGTTTTCGCTACCTGCCTCCACACTACAACCATCCGTTTCAATACATGCGTAATCTGTTGAATCGCTTAAGCCGCTGAAATCCGAGTCTGAATCCGAGCTAATGTCGCTATAGCTTGCTGTTCTTTCCGCCATGTTTGTTTGAGTTGGCATCACTGTGTGACGTCACAGGAAAATGGACGGGTGTATATAACGATGGTTAAAATCAGGCACTTTGAAGCTTTTTTTAGGGATATTGCGTGATGGGTAAAATTTTGAAAAAAACTTCGAAAAATATAATAAGCCACTGGGAACTGATTTTTAATGGTTTTAACCATTCTGAAATTGTGATAATGTTCCCCTTTAAAGTAAAATTAAACCAAATTTGAGACCTTTGTTGCACGTGGCGTCACATCGGATCGTGCGCTCGACACCGGCTCATTCACTTGGTGGTAAACAGGTGTATTCGTAACAGACTGCCTCTAAGTCAGGCCTGGGCAATTATTTTGACTCGGGGGGCCAAATTTAGAGAAAAAAAATGTCTGGGGGCCGGGATATCTGATTTTTTGGAACACTAATACAAAATCACACAATAATGTCTGATTGAATGCTAAGAACATTATGACAGACCACCTGAAAAAACGGAATGGAATTTTCTTTTTTTTTTTACTAAATGACACACCCAGAATGTACATGAAAATGAAGAATGTGGGATTTACAATATTAACTATGAAGGATAAAACACTGAATATTGACAACATATGAACGTCACACCCCGTCTCCATCAACATATTTTACAATCAAGCGAAACACAACAAAAATGCAACAAACACAGCAAAATATGAACACGAAGGGTAAAAAAACCCACCTACTATCTGAAACATCTGATATATCACTAAGCTTTAGAACTTTGTTGTAAAAATCTCCTTCTGAGTCTGTCCCTGACACTCTCATTTCAGGCTGGCTGCTCTGTGGAAACGCTCCCTACCCACACTGCTTGGTGCCTCGTCTGAGCTGCTGTGACTAATTAGTAACTAATTAGATTACCATAGTAACTAGTATATCATGCAAAAGCGTGGATTCCAACCATTGAAATAATTTCTTTGGTTCAAGACTTACGGTCATTTGAAAACATCACTGCACATCATAATGGCGGCTATAGTGTCCGAATAATTGTATCTAAGTTATCACAAAACTTTGTGTTGCCATGAGTTCCCGGCGAGCAGACAAAAGCTGTCTTTGATCCTACCAAGAAGAATGCTTGTAAAACTCCACTGTGTAGGATGGGAAGCGACATGAAGGTGTTCTGTTTCTTTGATGTATTATAATCAACAGAAATATATTGTCTTGACCCGAGATTTTACAAAGCGAAGAGGAAGCAGGACCTCCCCTCCAGGGACCTCTTCTTTTAACTGTTTTACGACCTTTTCTTTGAACTGTTTTAATCAAAGGCGATGGCTGTTTACGACCGCCGTCCCTTAGAAACAGCTGTTGCCATGTAATCAGGGAAAGTCCAAATAAAAGAGGAGGCGTACAATCTTTCGTCAGGAGCGTGGTGAGACTGTACAAAAAGTACAGTCCAGACGTCTCCTCTCAATTGAGCCAAATTTAATTCTGTCTCGGTTTAATTCCTTGCTTCCTGTCTTGTTTAATAGATGTCATCAGTGTTTGAACCTGACATATAGTTTCGATCTTAAAGATCTAAAACATTTTTTGGGGAATGTCCGGCGGGCCAGATTGAAAAGCTTAACGGGCCTTAATTTGCCCAGGTCTGCTCTAAGTGATGTTGCAATTTTCCAACCATGTCTGATAAAAAGCGCTCAAAAATAAAGCTCCAATTTTTAGAATGTGCTAACTTGATGCTAATTTACATTGGATATACCATATACATGCTACTAATTAGCATTAGCGATTTTATACGGCCATTTCAACACCTCCAAATTTGGTTATCAAAACGTCAACTAAGTGGTGTGTAATAAGAACAATACTTGCAGTATTAACACTTTTTAGGGTGCAACAGAAAAATATATATACACTATTGCCATTTTGCAAGTGTAATTGCAGCTTAATCTCATACTTGCAAATGAGATAATAAATAAAAAAATAATAAAAGCAGTTATCATAATTATGTGATTTTTAAATGTTGCAGTAAAAAATAATAATTTATTAACACACGCAAAGTACCGAAAAGTGGTGTTGTTGAGTACCAGTATCAATTTCTAGATACTGGGAATTGGTACCGCATTGGACAAATGTGAACGGTACTCATCCCTACTCAGAAGTGTAAAAAAACTAAATAACAATTGGACAGTACAGTTATATTATTAGTTTACTGTTTAATGTTAAATAAAATAAAGAGATTTTATTGTTTAACGAATGAACATTTATGACCAAAAATGATTACAGTGGAGTAGGGGTATCGAGTTCCAGGTACCGAGAATATGTACCATATCAACTCAAATGTGAAATCTGTCAGTTACACATTTCTGAAAAAAATAACCCTGTTATGCAAAACACACATGTCCACCGCAGTGGACGTTGGCCCTCAAGAGGCTACACAATTTTTGGATATAGTCTAAGGGAGTGCTGGGCGATGAATTCAAAAATATTCGAAAACAACGTTTAGCGCTTCTGACCGATGCAAAACTGTTGTGTCGGTTATTTCCATTTTTAAAACGTACCACTGGTGTTGTAGTTACACGACAGGCAGGCAGGTGGTGCAAAGTGTGAAGGCTGCCACAAAACTAGCAGAAGAAGCAGTCATGTGATCAGTATCCTTCACATTTGTATAGATTTGGTACCAATTCCAGGTACCTGGGAATCGATACCGGTACTCAACGATACTAACTTCCGATACTAACTTCCGATACTTCTGTGTGTGTCCATGTGTTAATAAATGGTAATTTGTTAAAAAAACAAAATAACATGTTTAAAATTGTTTAACTGTGCTGTCCTTTTGTTATATCCTATTTTCTTTTCTACATTAAATTTCTGCAACTCTTTTTGAAGTATTATAGCAGGAATTCTCGGACTGTGGTAGGCGTACCTCTAGTGGCACGCAGGCTCCATCTAGTGGTACGCCAAAGAATCATTTGGTTAAAGTACAGTGTTTTATTTTCCTATATTTACACACATACCAAAAATATTAAATATATTTGTTAAATAAAATCTTTATCTTGTTTTTAATGAATACTTAGGCCTACTACGCTGCTGTATTTTAATGTCGGTCATTATGGTGGTACTTGGAGAGCACCGTGTTTTCTGAAGTGGTAATTTGCGAAAAAGGTTTGAGAAACACTGTATCAGAGTCGACTCTGACGGCAATAGTGTACAGTCTCGTCAGGGAGTAGTCTTTGCCATTAGGTTGAATGCGCCAATCTTGTCCTTTGTTGGGTGCATCTTAGTTGTAGTATACGTTGCCCAATTTGGAAATGTTGAAATCGCCATGTAAATGCTAATCATTAGCATGTCTATAGCAAATTCAATGTTAATTAGCGTCGAGCTAGCATATTTTGAAAAGTGGAGCCTTCCTGTACACCAGTGTTTTTCAACCTTTTTTGAGCCACGGCACATTTTTTGCGTTGAAAAAATCCGGAGGCACACCACCAGCAGAAATCATTAAAAAATGAAACTCAGTTGACAGTAAAAATACCCAAGCATGCATCACTATAGCTCTTGTCTCAAAGTAGGTGTACTGTCACCACCTGTCACATCACACCCTGACTTATTTGGAGTTTTTTGCTGTTTTCCTGTGTGTAGTGTTTTAGTTCTTGTCTTGCGCTCCTATTTTGGTGGCTTTTTCTCTCTATTTGATATTTTCCTGTAGCAGTTTCATGTCTTCCTTTGAGCGATATTTCCCGCATCTACTTTGTTTTAGCAATCAAGAATATTTCAGTTGTTTTTATCCTACTTTGTGGGGACATCATGTCTGTTCGTATGTACATTGTGGACGCCGTGTTTGCTCCACAGTAAGTCTTTGCTGTCGTCCAGCATTCTGTTTTTGTTTACTTTGTCGCCAGTTCAGTTTTAGTTTCGTTCTGCATAACCTTCCCTAAGCTTCAATGCCTTTTCTTAGGGCCACTCACCTTTTGTTTATTTTTGGTTTAAGCATTAGATACCTTTTTACCTGCACGATGCCTCCCGCCGTTTCCGACATCTACAAAGCAATTAGCTACCGGCTGCCACCTACTGATGTGGAAGAGTATTACACGGTTACTCTGCCGAGCTCTTGACAGCACCGACACTCAACAACAACAAATAATTTGCAGACTATAATTACTGGTTTGCAAAAAATATCTTTAACCCAAATAGGTGAAACTAGATAATCTCTCACGGCACACTCGCGGCACAGTGGTTGAAAAACACTGCTGTACACGGTCAAGTGTTTCTTATCAGGCATTTTTGCTTTGTTGCCGAGGAAAACTGCAACATTAACAAAAGATAGTCCGACTGGGTGTTGCTTGAGTGCTTGTTTGCCCGCCTAGTGTTTGAGCCTGCAACAAAGGTATCAAAAAAAGGCACCGTTTGATTTCACGTGAATCAATACCCGTTAGTGCCTATAAAAAGTACCAAATCGGATACCTTTGTGACACCCATCCAGTCTGCTACAACACCAGCAGCTCGTAGCCAAAAGGAATCCTGCAACTTTGGCTACAAGAACTATGACGCCGACCAAAAAGTAGACTACAAGAGTGGGATAATTCTGCATTACCCGAAATTTAAATGGGAGGTTCATTTAACTGATTTAATTATACTGTATATACAGTACGTAATTCCCCAGCCCTGCCCAAAAGCTACTTTTTTGGTTCAAAAATGATGCATTTTATTGGGCATCTTTTACAGTCAAGGGCTATAATAACAGACTAGATGTCTGTTTGTGCCTACACGTGTTGCCAGCTCTCAGTTGTGTCCATCATCATGACAACATGCTCTCCATTACTCACTCGTGCTTCAATGTGACACCAAACACAAGCGCTCGTTTTGTCTGCTGAAGACAACAAGACGGTAAGCCGAGCCTGCCAACTAATGGCGCATACACCTTGTATGAAAGAAAAACGGGGTGACTGGGTTCGCCCGTGTTAAAACGCACTGAGCTCAGATGAAGATATGAGGTCAATTTGTAGCGTCTTATCGACTGGGAGAGAAATGCAAGGGATGGTTTGAGCTCCGGGGACATAAACATCTTTCACTACATCTCCACCATCTCTTCCTGCTCTTCCCCTTGGCTTGCCTGGCATTTCCTCTGACTGTCCTGCGGCATCATGGGAGCATCTGGACATCATTTCTTAGGGGAGTGAAAGGTTTCTGCAGCCGACGAACACGGTCATTTCATCATTTTACATTTACACCCATGATTGTGATATGTATACTGCAATATTTAGTACAAACCCCGTTTCCATATGAGTTGGGAAACTGTGTTAGATGTAAATATAAACGAAATACACTACTTTTTTCCGACACGTTAAACCCTGCGGCTTATAAAAGGGTGCGGCTAATTTATGGAATTTTATTCGCAGACGGCTATTATACAAATAGTTTTTTAAATAAAACAAGAAAATATACTGAAAAGGTGTTATTGTCTGTGCTATGGCGCCATCTTTTGGACGAGTTCGCTCACTGCAGGTGCTGCAGTGTCCTTCTATTTAGTGCTTTCAACCGGAAGTAGAAGTGCCGTTTTGTCTTTTAGCTGTCCATTTCGTTTCTACTCGTGTTTCCACTCTTCATTCACCACTCCAAGCAACGTTTGTGCCATCCATCCATCCATCCATCTTCTCCCGCTTATCCGAGGTCGGGTCGCGGGGGCAGCAGCTTAAGCAGGGAAGCCCAGACTTCCCTCTCCCCAGCCACTTCGTCCAGCTCCTCCCGGGGGATCCCGAGGCGTTCCCAGGCCAGCCGGGAGAGATAGTCTTCCCAGCGTGTCCTGGGTCTTCCCTGTGGCCTCCTACCGGTCGGACGTGCCCGAAACACCTTCCTAGGGAGGCGTTCGGGTGGCATCCTGACCAGATGCCCGAACCACCTCATCTGGCTCCTCTCGATGTGGAGGAGCAGTGGCTTTACTTTGAGCTCCCCCCGGATGGCAGAGCTTCTCACCCTATCTCTAAGGGAGAGCCCCGCCACCCGGCGGAGGAAACTCATTTCGGCCGCTTGTACCCGTGATCTTGTCCTTTCGGTCATAACCCAAAGCTCATGACCATAGGTGAGGATGGGAACGTAGATCGACCGGTAAATTGAGAGCTTTGCCTTCCGGCTCAGCTCCTTCTTCACCACAACGGATCGATACAGCGTCCGCATTACTGAAGACGCCGCACCGATCCGCCTGTCGACCTCACGATCCACTCTTCCCCCACTCGTGAACAAGACTCCGAGGTACTTGAACTCCTCCACTTGGGGCAAGATCTCCTCCCCAACCCGGAGATGGCACTCCACCCTTTTCCGGGAGAGAACCATGGACTCGGACTTGGAGGTGCTGATTCCCATCCCAGTCGCTTCACACTCGGCTGCGAACCGATCCAGTGAGAGCTGAAGATCTTGGCCGGAGGAAGCCATCAGGACCAACGTTTGTGCGTTTTACAAATATAACCAAAACTGTTTTTACTTACTAAACTGTCCCATGTGTGATGTCTGTAGGAGTGTTTTCATGCATATTTGTAATGTAATCAAGAGAGCGTTGTTAGCATTAGCTAATATTCTAACATGTTTATGAGTGTGTGTTAGTATTATTAACTTACAATGGCATTCTTTTTGTATTGTTACAGTTTCACAATTTTTTCAGTAAATTTACAAGGAATTATGGAATCTCTTTAGCTGATTGGATTGCTAGCTTCCTCAACTCGTGGGTCCATCACGATGACTTCTGTTTTGTTTGATCAGCCGTTTTACAGGCACCGTTTGGAAACAATTAAGGTATATTAATAAACATTTATATAATACGAAGGTGCTGAGTAGTCTGGGGTTCAATCCCAGGCTCGGGATCTTTCTGTGGAGTTTGCATGTTCTCCCCGTGACTGCGTGGGTTCCCTCCGGGTACTCCGGCTTCCTCCCACCTCCAAAGACATGCACCTGGGGATAGCTTGATTGGCAACACTAAATTGGCCCTAGTGTGTGAATGTGAGTGTGAATGTTGTCTGTCTATCTGTGTTGGCCCTGCGATGAGGTGGCGACTTGTCCAGGGTGTACCCCGCCTTCCGCCCGATTGTAGCTGAGATAGGCTCCAGTGCCCCCCGCGACCCCGAAGGGAATAAGCGGTAGAAAATGGATGGATGGATGGACAATGATTTGCAAATCATTTTCAATCCATATTCAGTTGAATATGCTACAAAGACAACATATTTGATGTTCAAACTGATAAACATTTTTTTTTTTGCAAATAATCATTAAAGGGGAACATTATCACCAGACCTATGTAAGCGTCAATATATACCTTGATGTTGCAGAAAAAAGACCATATATTTTTTTAACCGATTTCCGAACTCTAAATGGGTGAATTTTGGCGAATTAAACACCTTTCTATTATTCGCTCTCGGAGCGATGACGTCACATCGGGAAGCGATCCGCCATTTTCTCAAACACCGAGTCAAATCAGCTCTGTTATTTTCCGTTTTTTCGACTGTTTTCCGTACCTTGGAGACATCATGCCTCGTCGGTGTGTTGTCGGAGGGTGTAACAACACGAACAGGGACGGATTCAAGTTGCACCAGTGGCCCAAAGATGCGAAAGTGGCAAGAAATTGGACGTTTGTTCCGCACACTTTACCGACGAAAGCTATGCTACGACAGAGATGGCAAGAATGTGTGGATATCCTGCGACACTCAAAGCAGATGCATTTCCAACCATAAAGTCAAAGAAATCTGCCGCCAGACCCCCATTGAATCTGCCAGAGTGTGTGAGCAATTCAGGGACAAAGAACCCCGGTAGCACGGCAAGCAATGGCGGCAGTTTGTTCCCGCAGACGAGCGAGCTAAACCCCCTGGATGTCTTGGCTCACACCGTCCCTTATGCCACCGAAGATGATCAAGAGAAGAATATCGACCCTAGCTTCCCTGGCCTGCTGACATCAACTCCAAAACTGGACAGATCAGCTTTCAGGAAAAGAGCGCGGATGAGGGTATGTCTACAGAATATATTAATTGATGAAAATTGGGCTGTCTGCACTCTCAAAGTGCATGTTGTTGTCAAATGTATTTCATATGCTGTAAACCTAGTTCATAGTTGTTAGTTTCCTTTAATGCCAAACAAACACATTCCAATCGTTGGTTAGAAGGCGATCGCCGAATTCGTCCTCGCTTTCTCCCGTGTCGCTGGCTGTCGTGTCGTTTTCGTCGGTTTCGCTTGCATACGGTTCAAACCGATATGGCTCAATAGCTTCAGTTTCTTCTTCAATTTTGTTTTCGCTACCTGCCTCCACACTACAACCATCCGTTTCAATACATTCGTAATCTGTTGAATCGCTTAAGCCGCTGAAATCCGAGTCTGAATCTGAGCTAATGTCGCTATAGCTTGCTGTTCTATGCGCCATGTTTGTTTGAGTTGGCATCACTATGTGACGTCACAGGAAAATGGACGGGTGTTTATAACGATGGTTAAAATCAGGCACTTTGAAGCTTTTTTTTAGGGATATTGCGTGATGGGTAAAATTTTGAAAAAAACGTAGAAAAATATAAAAAGCCACTGGGAACTGATTTTTAATGGTTTTAACCATTCTGAAATTGTGATAATGTTCCCCTTTAACTTTAGAATTTGATGCCAGCAACACGTGACAAAGAAGTTGGGAAAGGTGGCAATAAATACTGATAAAGTTGAGGAATCAAATACTTATTTGTAACATCCCCACACGTGAACAGGCAAATTGGGAACAGGTGGGTGCCATGATTGGGTATAAAAACAGCTTCCCAAAAAATGCTCAGTCTTTCACAAGAAAGGATGGGGCGAGGTACACCCCTTTGTCCACAACTGCGTGAGCAAATAGTCGAACAGTTTAAGAACAACGTTTCTCAAAGTGCAATTGCAAGAAATTTAGGGATTTCAACATCTACGGTCCATAATATCATCAAAAGGTTCAGAGAATCTGGAGAAATCACTCCACGTAAGCGGCATGGCCGGAAACCAACATTGAATGACCGTGACCTTCGATCCCTCAGACGGCACTGTATCAAAAACAGACATCAATCTCTAAAGGATATCACCACATGGGCTCAGGAACACTTCAGAGAACCACTGTCACTAAATACAGTTGGTCGCTACATCTGTAAGTGCAAGTTAAAGCTCTACTATGCAAAGCGAAAGCCATTTATCAACAACATCCAGAAACGCCGCCGGCTTCTCTGGGCCCGAGATCATCTAAGATGGACTCATGCAAAGTGGAAAAGTGTTCTGTGGTCTGACGAGTCCACATTTCAAATTGTTTTTGGAAATATTCGACATCGTGTCATCCGGACCAAAGGGGAAGCGAACCATCCAGACTGTTATCGACGCAAAGTTCAAAAGCCAGCATGTGTGATGGTATGGGGGTGCATTAGTGCCCAAGGCATGGGTAACTTAAACATCTGTGAAGGCACCATTAATGCTGAAAGGTACATACAGGTTTTGGAACAACATATGCTGCCATCTAAGCGCCGTCTTTTTCATGGACGCCCCTGCTTATTTCAGCAAGACAATGCCAAGCCACATTCAGCACGTGTTACAACAGCGTGGCTTCGTAAAAAAAGAGTGCGGGCACTTTCCTGGTCCGCCTGCAGTCCAGACCTGTCTCCCATCGAAAATGTGTGGCGCAGTATGAAGCGTAAAATACGACAGCGGAGACCCCGGACTGTTGAACGACCGAAGCTCTACATAAAACAAGAATGGGAAATAATTCCACTTTCAAAGCTCCAACAATTAGTTTCCTCAGTTCCCAATCGTTTATTGAGTGTTGTTAAAAGAAAAGGTGATGTAAAACAGTGGTCAACATGCCCTTTCCCAACTACTTTGGCACGTGTTGCAGCCATGAAATTCTAAGTTAATTATTATTTGCAAAATAGTTTATGAGTTTGAACATCAAATATCTTGTCTTTGTAGCATATTCAATTGAATATGGGTTGAAAAGGATTTGCAAATCATTGTATTCCGTTTATATTTACATCTTACACAATTTCCCAACTCATATGGAAATGGGGTTTGTAGTTAATACTCTGTCTGGATTTAATAATGCAATATCCAAAGACAGTCAAAGATTTAGAGATGGCTCTTTGAAGGGAGTCGCTTCTTTCAATAGGTAGTTTTTTTGACCGCTTTTTTTTTTTAAATCAAGAAAACAATCACTACTATCAGTTATACGATAAGATGTACAGTACAGGCCAAAAGTTTGGACATACCTTCTCAATCAATCGGTTTTCTTTATTTTCGTGACTATTTACATTGTAGATTGTCACTGAAGGCATGAAAACTATGAATGAACACATAAGGAGTTATGTACTTAACAACAAAAAAGGTGAAATAACTGATAACATGTTTTGTATTCTAGTTTCTTCAAAATAACCACACTTTGCTAAGGAGCCTTACTTTTGAGCACTTTCTGTCAGCCATGCTTGCTTTGTTGGCACGGAAAATTGCAACATTAACTATGTTGGCCGACTGAGTGAATAAATACGCCTGTTTCCCCGCGTAGTTCTTGAGTCTGCAGCCAAATTATTTTACATACTGGGTAGGACGGAATTTGGTCGGTACCTCTAAAAGTACCAAACACTACAGGAAATTGCATTTTCGCTAAACAAAACGCTGAAATCTAATCCAATTATGCGATATGAGGTCTGGACTAAAGATGTCCGATAATGGCTTTTTTGCCGATATCCGATATTCCAATATTGTCTAACTCTTAATTACCGATTCCGATATCAACCGATACCGATATATACAGTCAAGGGAATTAACACATTATCATGCCTAATTTTGTTGTGATGCCCCGCTGGATGCATTAAACAATGTAACAAGGTTTTCCTAAATAAATCAACTCAAGTTATGGGAAAAAATGCCAACATGGCACTGCCATATTTATTATTGAAGTCACATAGTGCATTATTTTTTTTTAACATGCCTCAAAACAGCAGCTTGGAATTTGGGACATGCTCTCCCTGAGAGAACATGAGGAGGTTGAGGTGTTCGAACTGCTCCCACAGTGGAGTGTTTTAAGTCTCGTCTTAAGACCCACTTTTATTCTCTGGCTTTTAACACTACGTGAGTTGTGTGGTCCTCTGTTGTCCTCTGTGTTTTTAAAATTTTGCTTTCTATTTACTGTTTTAATTGGTTTTACCCTTTGAAATGGTTTTTAATCAAATTTATTTCATATTGTTTTTAATTGTGTTTAATATTGTTGTGCAGCACTTTGGAAACATTTTGTTGTTTAAATGTGCTATATAAATAAAGTGGATTGGATTGGATTGAGGTGGGCGGGGTTGGGGGAGGGAGGGTTAGCGGGGGGTGTATATTGTAGTGTCCTGGAAAAGTTAGTGCTGCAAGGGGTTCTGGGTATTTGTTCTGTTGTGTTTATGTTGTGTTACGGTGCGGATGTTCTCCCGAAATGTGTTTGTCATTCTTGTTTGGTGTGAGTTCACAGTGTGGCGCATATTTGTAACAGTGTTAAAGTTGTTTATACAGCCAACATCAGCGTGACCTGTATGGCTGTTGACCAAGTAAGCTTGCATTCACTTGTGTGTGTAAAAAGCCGTAGATATTATGTGATTGGGCCGGCACGCAAAAGCAGTGCCTTTAAGGTTTATTGGCGCTCTGTACTTCTCCCTACGTCCGTGTACACAGCGGCGTTTTAAAAAGTCATACATTTTACTTTTTGAAACCGATACCGATAATTTCCGATATTACGTTTCAAAGCATTTATCGGCCGATAATGTCGGCAGTCCGATATTATCGGACATCCCAAGTCTGGACCAAATGAGCATGCATCCTAACATAGGCGACAAAACAGTCTCACAGAACCAGCGTCCTCTGCATAACAGGGCTATTTGTCCTCCTACATTTTTAAACTCTGACAAAAGACCACACACAAATGTCCACTCGCAAACTTTCAGTTCTAAGCTGTGGAAATTGCACTTACAGCATCCAGTTTTGCCCAAACTCTGTTCTTTTCCCACAGCAGCACCAACTCTCAATCTACTGTTTACTGCTGATGAGGATGTCCATCCTTCTTCCAGCTTGAACTCAACGTGTCAGACTGACAAACTCAAGGAAAACTAAGTCAGGAATGCAGTTCCACTGTAAACGTGAACACTGTGGACAAGGACAGTGGGTGTGGAGTAAGAAAAAACATTTACAAAAAATTGCTAGATGTGGGAATTTCGGTTTGAGGAAAGCCATGAAGTTCAGTTCAGTTCATGTCAGTTCAGTTTATTTCGAACATGCATACGATACAATGTAAGGCATCACATATTTCCAGTTGTTTCATTACAGAAGTGTTTTTCAACCTTTTTTGAGCCAAGGCACATTTTTTTCATTGAAAAAATTCTGAGGCACACAATCATTAAAAAAATGAAACTCAGCAGCTGATGTTGACAGTAAAAAGTTGTTGTCGCAAGTGTTGGATATGACTTCAAACCATAACCAAACATGCATCACTATAGCTCTTGTCTCAAAGTAGGTGTACTGTCACCACCTGTCACATCACTCTGTGACTTATTTTAAGGTTTTTGGTGTTTTCCTGTGTGTAGTGTTTTAGTTATTGTCTTGCGCTCCTATTTTGGTGGCTTTTCCCGTTTTATTGGTGTTTTCCTGTAGCAGTTTCATGTCTTCCTTGAACGCTATTCTCTGCATCTGCTTTGTTTTAGAAATCAAGAATATTTAAGTTGTTGCTATCCTTCTTTGTGGGCACATTGATTATTGTCATGTCATGTTCGGATGTACTTTGTGGACGCTCCACACGCTGTAAGTCTTTGCTGTCGTCCAGCATTCTGTTTTTGTTTACTTTGTAGCCAGTTCAGTTTTAGTTTCGTTCTGCATAGCCTTCCCTAAGCTTCAATGCCTTAATTTTCTTATGGGCACTCACCTTTTGTTTATTTTTGGTTTAAGCATTAGACACTAGAGATGCGCGGATAGGCAATTATTTCATCCGCAACCGCATCACAAAAGTCGTCAACCATCCGCATCCACCCGAACTAACATTTAATCAGAACCGCACCCGCCCGTTGTTATATATCTAATATAGACGATGCAAGGCATTAGTGAGGTTATAAAGCTTTTGCCTGTTAAAGAAAGGAGACTGATCCAATGCAGCAGAGACATTCAATGCGTGCCACGCTGTCACGGCCCAGACGCACACCAGTGCGCAATCATCTGGGAGCCGCGCTGAGAGCACCTCCAAGCGTGCTCGCGCGCGCGTCACTCAAACTGCTGCAGGCAGCTGCGTTCTATCTTGTTTTAACATCCTGCGGCGGACGAAACTGCTCATGCTCAGGGTGTTTGTGGAGGTTCGGGGTTTTGCACAAATGTGATGCACCATGTTAGATGTCCCGGTTTTGTAACTGTCGTAGACATAAACAGCGTCACAGCTCTTGCAAATCACGTAGCCAGCATTACTATCATCCTGATTTACAACCTCATAAAAACGAGTCCACGCTGAACTTCTCTGGCCTTTTTTTCCCCTGGTCTTTAGTATTCCCTTTTTTAGTTTGTCGCGTACCACGTTTGCTGCCGGCGTTGCCATCTCTCTTTTTTTTCTTCTTCTGTTGTGGCATATGCTGCAGGTGCCTGCTCGTTTTTCGTATGTGTTCAACAACATTTAAATATGTATATATATTTCCGAATTGGTTTAACTGCCACCCGGCTGAATCTAATTAAAATCAAATTTTTTTTAAATTTCAACCGCCCGACCCGACCCGCGGATAAAATCTAATTTTTTTTTATTTCAACCGCCCGACCCGCGGATAATCCGCGGACTCCGCGGTTGTGTCCGCAAACCGCGCATCTCTATTAGACACCATTTTTACCTGAACGCTGCCTCCCGCCGTTTCCGACATCTACGATGCAATTAGTTACCTGCTGCCACCTACTGATATGGAAGAGTATAACATGGTAAGTCTGCCGATCTCCAGACAGCACAGACTAGAGATGCGCGGTTTGCGGGCACAACCGCGGAGTCCGCGGATTATCCGCGGATCGGGCGGATGAAATTTAAAAAAATGTGATTTTATCAGCGGGTCGGGTCGGGTCGGGTCGGGTCGGGTCGGGTCGGGTCGGGTCGGGCGATTGAAAAAAAAAAAAAAAGATTTTAAATAGATTCAGGCGGGTGGCAGTTAAACCAATTCGGAAATATATATACATAGTTAAATGTTGTTACCCACATACGAAAAACGAGCAGGCACCTGCTGCATATGCCACAACAGAAGAAAAAAAAAAAAAAAGAGATGGACACTTTTACGGAGCGGAGAAGGCCCCCGACGCCTCGCCGGGGTCCGGGACCGAGGCCCCTTCCCCCGAGAGGGCCCCACCTGGAGCCGTAGCTGAGGCGATCCGCGAGAAAGGCCCGACGCACGTCCAGGGTCACCACCGCGCCCACCGCACCGACACCCCGCCTCGTCCGCCTTCGCCGCGGCCGGCGTCACGCGCAGCAGGTAAGCAGCTTACCTGCCCGCCACCCCCGTGGCCGGGGGCTCGTAACAGGGGTCACTCCGCGCGCTCCGCCCGCGCAGCTTACCTGCCCGCCACCCCTGTTGCCGGGGGCGCGTAACAGGGGTCACTCCGCGCGCAGTGCGCTCACGAAAGGGGTGGGGCTCACCCTGGTTGATATAGACAGCAGCTAGGACAGTGGCCATGGAAGTTGGAACCCGCTAAGGAGTGTGTAACAACCCACCTGCCGAATCAACTAGCCCTGAAAATGGATGGCGCTGGAGCGTCGGGCCCATATACCCGGCCGTCGCCGGCAGCGAGACGCGCTTGGAGGTGCGCTCAGTGCGGCTCCCATATGATTGCGCACTGGTGTGCGTCTGGGTCGTGACAGCGTGGCACGCGAATGTCTGTGCTGCATTTGATCAGTCTCCTTTCTTTAACAGGCAAAAGCTTTATAACCTCACTAATGCCTTGCATCGTCTATATTAGATATATAACAACGGGCGGATGCGGGTGGATGGCGGGCGGATGCGGTTCTGATCAAATGTTAGATCGGGTGGATTGCGGATGGTTGACGACTTTCTGATGCGGTTGCGGATGAAATAATTGCCTATCCGCGCATCTCTAGCACAGACACTTAACAACAACACATTATTTGCGGATTACTGGTTTGCAAAAAATATTTTTAACCCAAATAGGTGAAATTAGATCATCTCCCACGGCACACCAGACTGTATCTCATGGCACACTAGTGTGCCGCGGCACAGTGGTTGAAAAACACTGCATTACAGCACGCCCGAAAAGGAGTAGGAAGAAGCTGAGATAATTTAATCCAACCCCTTTTCATAGCAATTGTATCCCATTTCCAACAAACTCTCTGTAACATTAGTTACAGAGAGTTTGTTGGCTGGAGAGATGAACGAGGAGCACTTTGTTCCCTCTAACCATGGTGGACTTGCTGCTATCAAGACCTCGGCTCGCTTTCGCCTACACTTGGGTAGAAAATAAATTCTGCGTCTCTGATGTGATGCTTGCGTTTGTGCCTTGCTCGCGGCGGGACCCGATGGGGGTCCATGGGAACTGGGCTGAGATTATTTATAGTGGGTCGGAGGCTTGGCAAGGTCCACATCTACGAGGCTTTGGAGGAATTTGTAAGGTTGCCCTTTGACCAGAACGTCTGCTGAGGGTTGAGGCTGGACTTTTTTAATTAGGAATGTTAAAATGTGTGTGTGTGTGTGTGGTTCAACTGTACCACTAACCACATTACATTACGCCATAATCACTCCATTTTAAAGTTAGGAATGTTTGTTTTAGCAGTTATTTTTACACTTGCATGACATGTTTTTTTATAGGTGAAAAACAAAAAAGTCCTTTTTAAAATGAATGAAAGAATTTGAACACATTCTTCAAGGTGCAAAATAACAAAATTAATAAAAATGAATAAAATAAATCCAGTAATCCCTCGCCACTTCAAGCTTCAAATTATGTGGTGATATCCATAGAGGATGCATACTTTTGTGTCTGAATACGGGATGATTCAGTTTTTCAATGGATATTTGGAAACCCCGGTTATGAATAGGTGTGTGCCGATCCAAGGCTGGTATCGGATATCAGTCAGATATCAGCAAAAAATCTAATTTTATTTTCATCTAAAAACTCTGAAACAAGCAATCCTGCAGTGTGTTTACTTGTGCAAAGCAGTTAACATCTAAATTAGGGCTGTGAATCTTTGGGCACCATGCGATTCGATTCAATTCTATTCTTGGGGGTAACGATTCGATTCAGAATCGATTCAGATCGATTCTTGATTCAAAATTTAAAAAAAATTAAAATAACATTGTGTGCCAGTTCTATGATTAACTACAGTTCTCCATAACATAGATGAACAGCCTTGATCAATTTTAATATTAATTAAAAGAAAACGAGTTTTGTTTAATCAAATTCTACCCAAACATTTAATAAAATCAAAAAGGTAACAAGCATCCAACACTTCTTTTGTAAAGTAATTCTGTACAGCAGATATGGGCAGCTACAGCAACAATATGATTTGCCTGAGTGGCAGGACAGGACTGATGAAAATATATAAAATAAATAATATATAAAAAATAAATAAATATACAAAGTACATTTATTTATTTTTGTCTATTTTTTATTTATTTTTTTAATTGAATATAAATCGATACAAATAAAAATTGCGATTGATAATGCATTTTCAGACCTACCATTGTTAATTTCACTTGATCAAACATTTTCTAACATTCCACACTGCAAAATAATAAAAGTATGTATTAGTCGTGCTGATATCTTGGATCAATATTGGTATCAATACTCAAGGCTCCAATATTGATATCGTATCGGAAGTAAAAAAGTTGTATTTGGACACCCCTAGTTATGAATGTTCGAGTGTATTTATCTATGTACTTAGTAGCACAAAAAAAAAATCGATTGAGATCCGAAGTGCGATTCTTATTTATCCCGTTTCTAAATCAATTACACAGTTTTTTCTTTCTAAGAATGTATTTTAAAAAAATATGTTTTTAGAAGAGATTTCCGATAATATCGGCAGTCCGATATTATCGGCCGATAAATGCTTTAAAATGTAATATCGGAAATTATCGGTTTCAAACAGAGCGCCAATAAACCTTAAAGGCACTGCCTTTGCGTGCCGGCCCAATCACATAATATCTACGGCTTTTCACACACACAAGTGAATGCAAAGCATATTTGGTCAATAGCCATACAGGTCACACTGAGGGTGGCCGTATAAACAACTTTAATACTGTTACAAATATGCGCCGCACTGTGAACCCACACCAAACAAGAATGGCAAACACATTTCGGGAGAACATCCGCACCGTAAAACAACATAAACACAACAGAACAAATACCCAGAACCCCTTGCAGCACTAACTCTTCCGGGACGCTACAATTTACACCCCCCTCCCCCACCTCAACCTCCTCATGCTCTCTTAGGGAGAGCATGTCCCAAATTCCAAGCTGCTGTTTTGAGGCACGTTAAAAAAAAATAATGCACTTTGTGACTTCAATAATAAATATGGCAGTGCCATGTTGGCATTTTTTTTCCATAACTTGAGTTGATTTATTTTGGAAAACCTTGTTACATTGTTTAATGCATCCAGCGGGGCATCACAACAAAATTAGGCATAATAATGTGTTAATTCCACGACTGTATATATCGGTATCGGTTGATATCGGAATCGGTAATTAAGAGTTGGACAATATCGGAATATCGGATATCGGCCAAAAAGCCATTATCGGACATCTCTAGTTTTTAGGCCATCTTTATGCAACCAGAAGGAGCATGTTCCAACCGCTAACCTGTTTTGAAAAGTTTCATTATAATTAGGGGTGTCCGATAATGGCTTTTTGCCGATATCCGATATTCCGATATTGCCCAACTCTTTAATTACCGATACCGATATCAACCGATATCAACCGATATATACAGTCGTGGAATTAACACATTATTATGCCTAATTTGGACAACCAGGTATGGTGAAGATAAGGTACTTTTAAAAAAATTAATAAAATAAAATAAGATAAATAAATTAAAAACATTTTCTTGAATAAAAAAGAAAGTAAAACAATATAAAAACAGTTACATAGAAACTAGTAATTAATGAAAATGAGTAAAATTAACTATTAAAGGTTAGTACTATAAGTGGACCAGCAGCACGCACAATCATGTGTGCTTACGGACTGTATCCCTTGCAGACTGTATCGATATATATTGATATATAATGTAGGAACCAGAATATTAATAACAGAAAGAGACAACCCTTTTGTGTGAATGAGTGTAAATGGGGGAGGGAGTTTTTTTGGGTTGGTGCACTAATTGTAAGTGTATCTTGTGTTTTTTATGTTGATTTAATTAAAAAAAACAAAAAAAAAACAAAAACAAAACAAAACAAACAAAAAAACGATACCGATAATAACAAAAACGATACCGATAATTTCCGATATTACATTTTAACGCATTTATCGGCCTGCCGATATTATCGGACATTTCTAATTATAATTATTATGTCATCTAAAACATTGCGAGAATCGGTTTGATTTGAGAATCCTGTTGAATCGAGAATCGATTCGGAATCGAATAGTCACACCTGGAATCGGATCGAGTAGTTGGGTGCCCCATAGACTCTCACACGCACGATAGTTTCTTTACTGCAGCAATGCCAAATTCTAAGACCAACCGTACCAAAATGATGGTATAAGTCAGGGGTCGGCAACCCGCGGCTCCGGAGCCGCATGCGGCTCTTTGATCACTCTGATGCGGCTCAGCAGCTTACTTGCTGGACACCCCAATTTTCCCGTGAGACTTCCGGATTTCAGTGCCTCTCGCAGAAAACTCACGGGATTAATATTCACCGATTTACACCCTTACGGCTTTAATAAGGGCGTGCCATGATGGTACAACATTTGGCGCCCGCCACAATCTGTATTAACAGCGTGCCAGCCCAACGCTTAGTATACAATATACATTTTCTGCTTGCACACGTACGCAACAGCAAGGCATACTTGGTCAACAGCCACACAGGTTACACTGACGGTAGTCATATAAAACAACTTTAACACTCTTACTAATAATGCGCCACACTTTGAACCAAAACCAAACAAGAATGACAAACACATTTCGGGAGAACATCTGCACCTTAACACAACATAAACACAACAGAACAAACACCCAGAATACCATGCAGCCCTGACTCTTCCGGGCTACATTATACACCCCTGCTATCACCAAACCCCGCCCCCACCCCAACCCTGCTCCCTCACACATCAACCCCTCCCTCTCTGTGCGTCGGTTGAGGTGGGCGGGGTTTGGTAGCGGGGGGCGGGGGGGTGTATAATGTATCCCGGAAGAGTTAGGGCTGCATGGGGCAGCATGGCGAAGTGGGTAGAGCAACCGTGCCAGAAACCTGAGGGTTGCAGGTTCGCTCCCCGCCTCTTACCATCCAAAAATCGCTGCCGTTGTGTCCTTGGGCGGGACACTTCACCCTTTGCCCCCGGTGCCACTCACACCGGTGAATTGAATGATGAATGATAGGTGGTGGTCGGAGGGGCCGTTGGCGCAAATTGCAGCCACGCTTCCGTCAGTCTACCCCAGGGCAGCTGTGGCTATGAAAGTAGCTTACCACCACCAGGTGTGAATGATTGATGGGTTCTACATGTAAAGCGACTTTGGGTACTTAGAAAAGCGCAATATAAATCCCAGTTATTATTATGGGATTCTGGGTATTTGTCCTGTTGTGTTTATGTTGTGTTACGGTGCAGATGTTCTCCCGAAATGTGTTTGTCATTCTTGTTTGGTGTGGGTTCACAGTGTGGCGCATTATTAGTAAGAGTGTTAAAGTTTTTTTATTTTTTTATACCGCCACCGTCAGTGTGACCTGTGTGGTTGTTGAGCAAGTATGCCTTGCTGTCACCTACGTGAGCATGCGGATGCAGCAATGTGTGGCTGTTCAGGCACGCTGGCTGTAGTGGGTGCTATATGCTGTACCATCACGGCACGCATGACGCTGACAAGCGCCATTTATTTAAAACCCGCGTGCCGCACCAGCTTTCAAATTCCACATCAAGTTGTGGGCAGCGTGTCTGAGACCCCTGGTTAATACATAGCACAAAGCAAAAAAACCAACTTTGTATGCAGGTGTTATTTCATTTAAAATTTCAAAAAATATTTGCGGCTCCCATTGTTTTCTACAATTTGTGAAACTGGTCAAAATGGCTCTTTGACTGGTAAAGGTTGCCGACCCCTGGTATAAGTGAAAGCAGCAGTGGTGTTGCATAAGGAAGGCCCCTTTTCAAACATTCTCACCATGTGTGTTGTTACAGTGGCCTCGTGTTCACTGAAGTGTTGCGTGCCTGCTCCCTAACCCAATTGTTTGTCCGCTCATCACACTGTAAAAGCCCACAGGGCCGCCTGTCACAGCCAGCCCCACAGGCCAAAACCCCACCGCCACTGTCCTCGGTGTACTTCAGTCCACGCTCGTCAATGAACATGACTCCATCCGAGAAGCCCATGCTGAGCCTTTCAAGGAGTGTTGTAAGTAAATGATCCCGTCACACCTTTCTTTTCACGCTTGGTTTAATTACAGGTGGCGTCCCGCTAACAATAGCACAGGCTACGTGTGTTGCTTCAACGATGCTGATTGGGTGTGGCCTCACATATCTGTACATTCTGCTATTCCAGTTTGAAGGACGTCTGAGGTCTGCCAGCACCAGACGTAAATACGCAGAGCAGCTAGCAAGATAATAGCTAATAAAGTCCAAGTATAGTCTGACTTATACTTTTGATACAGTGGCCAGCTGCAAATGAAGGCAGAGGGAGTTAATAGGTAGTTGAGTAAAAGCCACAGCGGGACACACCACTAAATGTGTGGGTGCGCAAAGAGGCGAGCTTTCTATTCCTTCTCCATGCTTCTCAGTGCAAAGCTGGTACTGGATGAATGCCTTTGGGGCACACGTATCATAGCCCCAGAGCTCAGCAAACCCTGACCTACGACCCATAAAACATTCAACCACGCCCTCTGTGTCCTCGGCTTTTTTAGCAAATCACAACCGCTCTCTTGCTCCACCACACCCGGAGTCCCTGGTTTGTCAGCCACAGGGTGTCGGTGCTAGAAAAGACATCAATTATGTCAGGCCTGATCAGAGGAAAAGGACGGTACGTTTGATGAGAGAGCGTTTAGTTCGATTCATGCAGACCTGGACATCAATTGGTGTGTTGAGCAAAATAAGTGTCAAAGTGTCTTTAGAGCTTTAAGCCTAAAAAGGCGGAGCCTTTCTACTGTTGTGGTTTTAAAGGAACCATTTAAAAGCCGCAACCGGGATTGACCTTGTCCCACTGAGAGTGGCTGACCTCAAAGAGGCGGCGACATCGCAGGCTGCGCAGAAAAATAACACCGAATAGTTTGCGTGTGTCGCGTGTCATTTGGCAGACTCTCACTGAAAGTCTTCAGTGTGGATTTCAACGTTCCTGGTGTCTTGTAACATGAATCCAGGAGAAAGTCACACGTTTGTTTTATCGTTTACTACTCCCTCCTGTTTAATGAGTCATCAGTTCTTTTAGCATTCCTTTTAGTAAATGCTTGGAATTGAACCCACGGCAAAAAAGGTTTTCTACGATTCATTCAACTGATGATGCACCATCAGGAGCCACTATGGGTTTAGTATCTGGCCCATAGGTACTTCTACATGGTCACCGGGGGACTGAGGATCAGACTCACAACTATCACCATAACCGCCATAACCACAACACCAGGGGGAGCTCCACTAACCACGTTAAACCCAGATTCCGATCTAACAAAGGTCTTAACTCATTCTCTTTCTATGCCACATCAATATGGAATGCGCTCCCAACAGGTGTAAAAGAAAGGGCATCTCTATCCTCCTTCAAAACCGCACTAGAAGAACACCTCCAGGCAACTTCAACCCTAAACCAACACCCTCCCCGGATTGTTATTAATCAAATGTAAATAATCAAATGTAGATACTTTTTCTTATGCTTTCTGATCTCTCTCTCTATGTCCACTACTTGCTGTACATATCCTACCAAGTCAGTCCTACACTGTTTCAATGTCCATTTCTCTGATGATGCAATTGTTGATGACTGAAGTGTTGATATCAACCAAACCTACCCCCCCACATCCCACACCCCGGATTGTAAATAATGTAAATAATTCAATGTATATACCCTGATGATTATCTTGTGTGATGACAGTATATATCTGTATCATGAATCAATTTAAGTGGACCCCGACTTAAACAAGTTGAAAAACTTATTCAGGTGTTACCATTTAGTGGTCAATTGTACGGAATATGTACTTCACTGTGCAAACTACTAATAAAAGTCTCAATCAATCAATAAATCAATCAATCAGAAAGTGTCGTCTCCCGACCTCTAACTTAACCACCAGAACCATGCCACACCTAAATACCTCAGCTATGTGAGCCACTAATACCAAAAAGTCGAGATGTACTGATCGACTGGCAACCTCGACTGTTTTTAGTGAAAAAGTATGTGATCTCTATTGCCCATCCATCCATCTTCTTCCGCTTATCCGAGGTCGGGTCGCGGGGGCAGCAGCCTAAGCAGGGAAGCCCAAACTTCCCTCTCCCCAGCCACTTCATCCAGCTCCTCCCGGGGGATCCCGAGGCGTTCCCAGGCCAGCCGGGAGACATAGTCTTCCCAACGTGTCCTGGGTCTTCCCCGTGGCCTCCTACCGGTCTGACGTGCCCTAAACACCTCCCTAGGGAGGCGTTCGGGTGGCATCCTGACCAGATGCCCGAACCACCTCATCTGGCTCCTCTCGATGTGGAGGAGCAGCGGCTTTACTTTGAGCTCCCCCCGGATGGCAGAGCTTCTCACCCTATCTCTAAGGGAGAGCCCCGCCACCCGGCGGAAGAAACTCATTTCGGCCGCTTGTACCCGTGATCTTGTCCTTTCGGTCATAACCCAAAGCTCATGACCATAGGTGAGGATGGGAACGTAGATCGACCGGTAAATTGAGAGCTTTGCCTTCCGGCTCAGCTCCTTCTTTACCACAACGGATCGATACAGCGTCCGCATTACTGAAGACGCCGCACCGATCCGCCTGTCGATCTCACGATCCACTCTTCCCTCACTTATGAACAAGACTCCGAGGTACTTGAACTCCTCCACTTGGGGCAAGATCTCCTCCCCAACCCAGAGATGGCACTCCACCCTTTTCCGGGCGAGAACCATGGACTCGGACTTGGAGGTGCTGATTCTCATCCCAGTCGCTTCACACTCGGCTGCGAACCGATCCAGTGAGAGCTGAAGATCCTGGCCAGATGAAGCCATCAGGACCACATCATCTGCAAAAAGCAGAGACCTAATCCTGCAGCCACCAAACCAGATCCCCTCAACGCCTTGACTGCGCCTAGAAATTCTGTCCATAAAAGTTATGAACAGAATCGGTGACAAAGGGCAGCCTTGGCGGAGTCCAACCCTCACTGGAAACGTGTCCGACTTACTGCCGGCAATGCGGACCAAGCTCTGGCACTGAGCATACAGGGAGCGGACCGCCACAATCAGACAGTCCGATACCCCATACTCCCTGAGCACTCCCCACAGGACTTCCCGAGGGACACGGTCGAATGCCTTCTCCAAGTCCACAAAGCACATGTAGACTGGTTGGGCAAACTCCCATGCACCCTCAAGGACCCTGCCGAGAGTATAGAGCTGGTCCACAGTTCCACGACCAGGACGAAAACCACACTGTTCCTCCTGAATCCGAGGTTCGACTATCCGGCGTAGCCTCCTCTCCAGTACACCTGAATAGACCTTCTATTGCCGATTAATGCATTTGAATGCCAATCACAAACGCCGATCATTTATTTATTTTTAGCCCCCCGGCTGACAAGCCGCTAGCAGCTAATTATGTGTCTCCATACGCAGTGTGGAGCCGCTCCCCCAAGCTAATAATAATCACCTCCATTACAGCAAATAGGGTTAGGGATCTGTACAAACGGCAGGAAAGATAAGGCCAAAGAAGAAACGCCACAACATCACTGGGACAATATTGATAACTGTGATCATTTTGGTATACCTAGTTCCATTAATGAGTGGTTTTCAAAAATTGTTTTGTTTTGGTATTCAATTCTCTGGTAGGTTTGCGCGACAGTACCATTTTACATTCTATATATGCCTATTTTCTTAGGCCATGTTCACACTGCAAGGTATGAAGCCCACACTTTTAAAAACAACCAGGATTTCACAGCATTTTCAAAGTAAAATACCGTAATCAAAATGTACTGTAACATTACAACAAATGACTAAGAATTACAATATCTTTATATTACATAACAAATAACTGTTATTCATATGACTATCTATATCAAATGACCATATATACTGCATAAGAAAGAACTCAAACAATATACATTTAAAACATTTACATACAATTATGTAGTGCTAAAATAAATAAACTAAATTAATATTCAATATATTCCTTAACTAAACTGTCACTAAAATTAAAGCGCAAATGAAAATAGAGCTTCACCACTTTAGTCATATTTTTTTGCGCTTAAGAAACTTCTCTATGATTTCAGAGCCAGACTTTTTCTGTTTGTTTGATATTGTCATTACTGCCACATTTTGCATTTTGGTGGAAAAGTGTAACTGCGGCCCATATGAACCACAACTGATCTTTATTGTCGATTAATGCATTTTAATGCCAATCACAAACGCTGATCCTTTATTGGTTTTTAGCCCCCCGGCTGACAAGCCGCTAGCAGCTAATGATGTGTCTCCATACGCAATGTGGAGCTGCTCCCCCAAGCTAATAATAATCACCTCCATTATGGCAAATAGAGTTAGGGATCTGTATAAACGGCAGAAAAGATAAGTCCAAAGAAGAAACTTCACTTTTCCAGCTTTGGCGGTTAGAAGTGGGATGCCGCAAGCGTGTAAGGGTTACTCCAATGACCTGCTTCAGTGGGTCCTGTGTCAAAGACAAATACCTGCCGACTCTACTGCTGCACATCTGATGCGGCAATTTTGAAGGCTCGCCGTGTAAAAGGGGTTTGCGTTTGTCAAACCTATCCACCCACCTGTGAAACTACTTGGGCTACAAAACAAACACGCGCTCCTTTCATGGCCACCCTGGGGCCAAACACAGCTGTCGAGCTTGGAGATCATGGAAAGGACGAGACAGGAGGGGGAGATTTGACAGTGAGGTGACAGTCGGCTGTCAGCCACTGGAAAAATGGACATCATCCACGGACAGCATCACAAATTGCAATAAACCTTGAACGTGAGCTCCAAACACACACACACACACACACACACATACTGGTTATCATTTGGAATGGGGACCAAGTTTTTGATCATCACTTGTGGGGACCACCCTTTCTACAGGTTGTGGAGGCATTAAAAAATGAGGTAAAATGTCCACTGCCCAGTTAGCTCATACACATACTTGCCAACCCTCCCGGATTTTCCGGGAGACTCCCGAAATTCAGCGCCTCTCCCGAAAACCTCCCGGGACAAATTTTCTCCCGAAAATCTCCCGAAATTCAGGCGGACTCAGGTCCTCCACAATATAAAAAAGCGTACCTGCCCAATCACGTTATAACTATAGAATGATGGAGGGCGAGTTCTTGGTTTCTTATGTGGGTTTATTGTTAGGCAGTTTCATTAACGTCCTCCCAGCGTGGCAACAACACACAACAACAGCAGTCATTTTTTTGTATACCGTAAAGCAGTTCGTCTGCCGTAAACAGCAATGTTGTGACACTCTTAAACAGGACAATACTGCCATCTAGTGCATTTGATGAAAGCACTTTTTTGCGTGCCACACAGCAATGCATCATCAGAGAGGGTGTTCAGCATGGTTCGAAAAATAGTGACAGAGAATAGAACAAGGATGGACAATTCAACCCTTAACTCAACAATGAGTAGATGAGTGTTATGTGTGTGTATATGTGTAAATAAATTAACACTGAAATTCAAGTATTTCTTTTATATATATATATATATATATATATATATATATATATATATATATATATATATATATAATAAAATATATATAATTATATATATATATATATATATATATATATATATATATATATATATATATATATATATATATATAGCTAGAATTCACTGAATGTCAAGTATTTCTTTTATATGTATATATATATATATATATATATATATATATATAAATGAAATACTTGACTTGGTGAATTCTAGCTGTAAATATACTCCTCCCCTTTTAGCCACGCCCCTAACCACGTCCCCGTCCCATCCCGACCACTCCCAGGGGGTGATCAAGGGGATGGGTCAAATGCAGAGGACAAATTTCATTACACCTAGTGTGTGTGTGACAATCATTGGTACTTTAACTTAACTTTAACTTTACACATACAAACTGTAGCACACAAAAAAGCACATTTATTTAAAAAAAACCTTATTATGGTCTTACCTTTACTTATAAGTGCGGGAACAGTGGTGTTCGTGTTGGAGGAGTAGTGAATGAATGAAATATGAAATCCGTGCTGCAGTCTGCAGGTGTACCTAATGTTGTGTCCCTGCAGTCGTTCACGGCTCCTCCGGCGCGAGCAATGTTGTTTTTGCACTTTTTGGCTTCTTGTTAAGTGACTTTTTTTTGGGTGGATTCGGTCTTGCACGTGGAGGGTTTGGGTGTGGGCTTTGGTTGGTGTGGCGCTCCCGTCGGGGGGTGCAGTCTGCGTCGGAGGTGCAATAACCGGCACCAGGAGGCGGGATTACGCGAGCCTCACACAGTGCGTCTTCGCAGCAGTTTTATGATTGCTCAGCACAAGATATACGTTACACACATACAGTTGTTGACAAAATACACTGTACATTATATACCTCAGCTAACTAAACTATGGAAATGTATAATATAATTAATATAGCAATACGGTCTCACTGCACAGCAGGCCAGCAGTTAGCCGAGTCCGCAATCCATGGTGAGGCACAATTGAGTGACGTGCCTCAACTGGCTGCTGATCACCGCACCGTCTCTTCTCAGTATTTGAATGGCAAATGTGAAAATTCAGCGATTTTGAATAAAAATAATCTAAAACTGGTGAAGTTAAACGGAAAATAACTCTATAGTATAATCACTGGATACATATAACAATTTAATTAATTTTTTTTCTTTTTACATTTTTTTTCTTTCCATGACCGCACGTCACTGCTACTTAGGCATCTTCAGAATGGATCTGACTATCATTTAAAAAGGTTTCCCTTTAGGGGATCTGTTTTTTTGTCCCTATACCGTCAGAGGTCCCCTAAAGGTGACTGTGTAAACAGAGCGATGTCCCCATTAAGTAAGCATTGCCAGAACACACACACACACACACACACACACACACACACACACACACACACACACACACACACGCAACAAGGTAGTAGGTGCATAAACACAGAAGACGCACCCACAAACAGAATGTTGCCTTGTCTAATGAAGAACAAGAAAATCTGGGCTTAGTCAACACACATATTCTCTGTTCAGCAGCACAGATGACATCATATCCAAAAATCCTCATTGAAAGACCGAAAATATCAAAAACAAAAAATACGGGATTTTGACATGAAATATCAACGGTGTGAAGATGTGCTGGATCATTTTGGTCCACAGACCTACTTTCCATCTAAGTGTGGGGTCAAGTGGCTCCTTACCTGTTCGTCTGGTAAGGCGTTGCATCATCAGCAAACGCACAGGTGTGAGGAAGCACGTCCAATTGGAGTTGTGGCACATGGGAGAGAAAGAAACACAATTAGAGATGTCTGATAATATCGGCCGATAAATGCTTTAAAATGTAATATCGGAAATTATCGGTATCGGTTTCAAAAAGTAAAATGTATGACTTTTTAAAACGCGGACGTAGGGAGAAGTACAGAGCGCTAATAAACCTTAAAAGCACTGCCTTTGCGTGCCAGCCCAATCACATAATATCTACGGCTTTTCACACACACAAGTGAATGCAACGCATACTTGGTCAACAGCCATACAGGTCACACTGAGGATGGCCGTTTAAACAACTTTAACACTGTTACAAATATGCGCCACACTGTGAACCCATACCAAACAAGAATGACAAACACATTTCGGGAGGACATCCGCACTATAACACAACATAAATACAACAGAACAAATACCCAGAACCCCTTGCAGCACTAACTCTTCCGGGACGCTACAATATACACCCCCCCCCCCCCCCCCCACCTCAACCCCGCCACCCCAACCCCACCCACCTCAACCTCCTCATGCTCTCTCAGGCAGAGCATGTCCCAAATTCCAAGCTGCTGTTTTGAGGCATGTTAAAAAAAAAAAAATGCACTTTGTGAATTCAATAATAAATATGGCAGTGCCATGTTGGCATTTATTTCCATAACTTGAGTTGATTTATTTTGGAAAACCTTGTTACATTGTTTAATGCATCCAGCGGGGCATCACAACAAAATTAGGCATAATAATGTGTTAATTCCACGACTGTATATATCAGTATCGGTTGATATCGGAATCGGTAATTAAGAGTTGGACAATATTGGAATATCGGATATCGGCAAAAAAGCCATTATCGGACATCTCTAAACACAATATTGTCAACATGGTCAACAGTCGTTGGGTTTATGGTTGTCACAGTAGGGATAGGCGATATTGCCTAAAATCACAGCATTTATTGGATAACTTGTGACAACGATATACATCGCAATATCTGATTTGGTATGCAAATAATAATAGAAGCATTTCAAAACTGGTTACAAAGGCTTCTAATTTAGCAGCTGAAGTATACGTTAACATATTGCATCATTTACCATTCTATTACTGTATTTATATGTATATATTAGGGTTGTACGATAAAGGTGAAGCTATAACACTGAAACGCCCACCGGAAGAGTTGCTTTAAGACAGTGGTTCTCAAATGGGGGTACGCGTACCCCTGGGGGTACTTGAAGGTATGCCAAGGGGTACGTGAGATTTTTTTTTAAATATTCTAAAAATAGCAACAATTCAAAAATCCTTTATAAATATAAATAAAAAACGATCTTTTTTTTCCAAATAGTTCAAGAAAGATCACTACAAATGAGCAATATTTTGCACCGTTATACAATTTAATAAATCCAAAACTGATGACATAGTGCTGTATTTTACTTCTCTATCTCTTTTTTTCAACCAAAAATGCTTTGCTCTGATTAGGGGGTACTTGAATTAAAAAAATGTTCACAAGGGGGTACATCACTGAAAAAAGGTTGAGAACCACTGCTTTAAGACATGGCTAACTAGCTAAGGTCCAGTCGCAGTCGGCAGTGTATTAAGTACTTCTAAATCACTAATCCTGGCCTCCATGGCGACAAATAAAGTATGTTTCTTACAAGTATCATCCCTGCAAGACGAGGAATAGCTAAACATGCTTCACTACACACCGTAGCTCACCGGCGTCAAAATGTAAACAAACGCTGGATCTACACCTAACAGCCACTGTAATGATACCAAGTACAGGAGCGTATCTTGTAGATCAGGGGTGCTCACACTTTTTCTGCAGGCGAGCTACTTTTCAATTGATCAAGTCGTGGGGATCTACCTCATTCATATATATAATTTATATTTACTTATTTATGAAATATATGTTTTTGTTAACAAGTTAAAGGTGTTTAATGATAATGTAAGCATGTTTAACACATATAGTTAACATTATTAAAAAATTAAAGGTGTTTAATGATAATACAAGTATGTTTAATACATATAGTTAATATTGTTAACAAGTTAAAGGTGTTTAAAGATAATGCAAGCATGTTTAACACATATAGTTAATATTGTTAACAACTTAAAGGTGTTTAATGATAATACAAGCATGTTTAACACATAGTTAATATTGTTAATAAATTAAAGGTGTTTAATGATAATACAAGAATGTTTAATACATATAGTTAATATTGTTAACAACTTAAAGGTGTTTAAAGATAATACAAGCATGTTTAACACATATAGATTCCTTTCTTTCATGAAGACAAGAATATAAGTTGGTGTATTACCTGATTCTGATGACTTGCATTGATTGGAATCAGACAGTGGTGATGATAACGTCCGCATTTTCGAATGGAGGAGAAAAAAAGTCCTCTTTTCTGTCCAATACCACATGAAAGTGGTTGCTTTTTGGCATCTTATTTGTCCAGCTTCCGTACTCCTTTGTATACACTTTACAAGAAATACATTGTCGGCAAACTCCGTAGCTTGCTAGCTTGTGCACGCCAGCTTTCTGAGACTCTTATTTTGTTAGCGCAACTGTGCAACTGTGCAGTCGGTCTTTGGAGTTTTGACGACAGGTACGGCGCCAGAGTCTGTTGAAGTAAAGTGTTTCTCGCCTTCCTGTCGGTAATTTGAATGAGCTGGCAGCAGCCAGCGTCATCTCAGAAGACCATCGGGTGCCGTGAATGTCAATCAAGTGACGAAAGTGACGTCATAGTGAAGATTTATGATAGCTCATTTTTAGGACTATTTTTTAAATGCCTGGCTGGTGATCGACTGACACACCCTCCGCGATCGACCTGTAGTTCGCGATCGACGTAATGAGCACCCCTGTTGTAGATACTACTATGAATACGTCGATATTTTTTGGCATCACAACATCTTCTTTCGTTTTTTTTTTAAATGTATATTATGTTTATAAACTCAGGAAAAACGTCCCTGGACTCATGAGGACTTTGAATATAACCAATGTATCCTGTAACTACTTGGTATCGGACTGATACCCAAATTTGTGGTATCGTCCAAAACTAATGTAAAAGCATCCAAACAACAGAAGAGTAAGGGATTATTATTTGGAGGACATTTAGATGTCAACTGGCTGTCCATATTTCCACAAGTAAACACGCTGCAAGACTGCTTGTATCGGAGATTGCATATGCAAGCTCATATTTCCGATTTTTGCTAATAATAATAATAATACATTTTATTTATAAGGCGCCTTTCTGGGCACTCAAGGACACCGTACAAAATCACAACAATAAAATCAAATTGGATAAAAAAAACAACAACAACAAAGAGAAAAGAAAAGATGATTACAATGGATAAGCAGTCAGGAATAGGTGTGTTTTGAGTCTTGATTTGAAGAGGGATATTGAATCTAAGTTGCAAAGGTCTGGTGGCAAAGAGTTCCAAAGATGTGGGGCAGAGCGGCTGAAAGGTGGACAGTTTAAATAAAGGGAAGTGAGATGGATGGATGAAGAGGATCTTAGGGAACGTGAGGGCGTGGCGACATGGATCAGGTCAGAGAGATATGATGGAGAGAGGTTATGGATGGCTTTGAAAGTGAGGAGAATTATTAATATTATTATAATATCTATATGGGGGAGTTCAAGTACCTCGGAGTCTTGTTCACGAGTGAGGGAAGAGTGGATCGTGAGATCGACAGGCGGATCGGTGCGGCGTCTTCAGTAATGCGGACGCTGTATCGATCCGTTGTGGTGAAGAAGGAGCAGAGCCGGAAGGCAAAGCTCTCGATTTACCGGTCGATCTACGTTCCCATCCTCACCTATGGTCATGAGCTTTGGGTTATGACCGAAAGGACAAGATCACGGGTACAAGCGGCCGAAATGAGTTTCCTCCGCCGGGTGGCGGGGCTCTCCCTTGGAGATAGGGTGAGAAGCTCTGCCATCCGTGGGGGGGGGGATCAAAGTAAAGCCGCTGCTCTTTCAAATGGAGAGGAGCCAGATGAGGTGGTTCGGGCATCTGGTCAGGATGCCACCCGAACGCCTCCCTAGGGAGGTGTTTAGGGCACGTCCGACCGGTAGGAGGCCACGGGGAAGACCCAGGACACGTTGGGAAGACTATGTCTCCCGGCTGGCCTGCGAACGCCTCGGGATCCCCCGGGAGGAGCTGGACGAAGTGGCTGGGGAGAGGGAAGTCCGGACTTCCCTGCTTAGGCTGCTGCCCCCGCAACCCGACCTCGGATAAGCGGAAGAAGATGGATGGATGGATGGATCTATATGGGGTCGAAACAAAGCTGGTCTGAAACAATAAGGAGCTGCGGTGAGTGCATTTTGAATTAAAAATCTCAGATTTGTCGCTTTTTTTGAGAAAGAATTGGCAACACTAATCCATACTTGCCAACCTTGAGACCTCCGATTTCGGGAGGTGGGGGTGTGGTTGGGGGCATGGTTAAGATATATATATATATATATATATATATATATATATATATATATATATATATATATATATATATATATATATATATATATGAAATACTTGACTTTCAGTGAATTCTAGCTATATATATACAGTGGGGCAAAAAAGTATTTAGTCAGCCACCAATTGTGCAAGTTCTCCCACTTAAAATGATGACAGAGGTCTGTAATTTTCATCATAGGTACACTTCAACTGTGAGAGACAGAATGTGAAAAAATAATCCAGGAATTCACATTGTAGGAATTTTAAAGAATTTATTTGTAAATTATGGTGGAAAATAAGTATTTGGTCAGTAACAAAAATTCAACTCAATACTTTGTAATATAACCTTTGTTGGCAATAACAGAGGTCAAACGATTACTATAGGTCTTTACCAGGTTTGCACACACAGTAGCTGGTATTTTGGCCCATTCCTCCATGCAGATCTTCTCGAGAGCAGTGATGTTTTGGGGCATTCGCCGAGCAACACAGACTTTCAACTCCCTCCACAGATTTTCTATGGGGTTGAGGTCTGGAGACTGGCTAGGCCACTCCAGGACTTTCAAATGCTTCTTACGGAGCCACTCCTTCGTTGCCCGGGCGGTGTGTTTGGGATCATTGTCATGCTGGAAGACCCAGCCACGTTTCATCTTCAAAGCTCTCACTGATGGAAGGAGGCTCAAAATCTCACGATACATGGCCCCATTCATTCTTTCCTTAACACGGATCAGTCGGCCTGTCCCCTTAGCAGAAAAACAGCCCCAAAGCATGATGTTTCCACCCCCATGCTTCACAGTAGGTATGGTGTTCTTGGGATGCAACTCAGTATTCTTCTTCCTCCAAACACGACGAGTTGAGTTTATACCAAAAAGTTCTATTTTGGTTTTATCTGACCACATGACATTCTCCCAATCCTCTGCTGTATCATCCATGTGCTCTCTGGCAAACTTCAGACAGGCCTGGACATGCACTGGCTTAAGCAGGGGGACACGTCTGGCACTGCAGGATTTGATTCCCTGTCGGCGTAGTGTGTTACTGATGGTAACCTTTGTTACTTTGGTCCCAGCTCTCTGCAGGTCATTCACCAGGTCCCCCTGTGTGGTTCTGGGATTTTTGCTCACCGTTCTCATGATCATTTTGACCCCACGGGATGAGATCTTGCGTGGAGTCCCAGATTGAGGGAGATTATCAGTGGTCTTGTATGTCTTCCATTTTCTGATAATTGCTCCCACAGTTGATTTTTTCACACCAAGCTGCTTGCCTATTGTAGATTCACTCTTCACAGTCTGGTGCAGGTCTACAATTCTTTTCCTGGTGTCCTTCGACAGCTCTTTGGTCTTGGCCATAGTGGAGTTTGGAGTCTGACTGTTTGATGTGACACATTATGGGTGGGTCACATATGCATGTACAGTAGATGGCAGTATTGTCCTGTTTAAAAGTGTCACAACATTGCTGTTTAGGGCAGACGAACTGCTTTACGGGGGACGAAAACTTGACTGCTGTTGTTGTGTGCTGTTACCGCGCTGGGAGGACGTTAATGAAACTGCCTAACAATAAACACACATAAGAAACCAAGAACTCGCCCTCCATCATTAGCTGTTTATATGGTGGGAAAGCGGACGTGAGAACAGGCTGTCAACATGTCACTCAGGTCCGCATGGAGCTGGAGGGGGCGTGGCCTCCAGCTCCGCCTGAATTTCTGGAGATTTTCGGGAGAAAATTTGTCCCGGGATGTTTTTGGGAGAGGCGCTGAATTTCGGGAGTCTCCCGGAAAATCCGGGAGGGTTGGCAAGTATGCACTAATCCCTCCTGCTCTGTCTTCTTATTCTCTGGCAGATTTAATGCGTTTTAATGCGTTTATTAATGAGTTTGAACCAATAGCGACAAATCTTCTTATTTGTGGAAGGCCGCCATCGGAGTGTTCAGGAAATACTCAAGTATTAGGACTCTTCTGCCTTGGTGGAGTGCAGTTTTAGTTCTGTGTTCTAGTCCATGAAAGTTGGGGCCATGCAGAAATATCACCAGCACTTTATGATAGCTGACAGGCAGTGCTTTACTTACACTTACTGTAGTTATAGAAATAATATATGAGCTGTGTAATTGCTGCTTTTCTTTCAAACATCCCACAACGCAAACATACTTTCCAATTGAAAAAAAAAACAGGATTCAGTCTTGTAACGGAGCTGCAACACACGTGATGCGCATGACATTCCTGAGCTGTTCTCCGACGCCAAATGGCTTGACTTGTTCCTTTCTCCAGCGCTCCCTCCCTTGACCTACATGCCGAGATCCTCCACCAGCGATGCTGTCAGGCAGCCACAGACGGCATGCAAGGATGGTTCCGTCTCGGAAATGCCGCCGCTCGCCGTGCCACCCATCTACGCCTTTTGCAGCCGCACTTCGTTTTAAAAAAAGATCCTCTCCGGATGCTAAGAGGGAAAGTGATGCTTTATTTATTCAAAAGGCCTCCGGGTTGGATCTTTGATTGCACCTCCACGGCCTTGATTGCAAGTGTTTCTTAGCTGGTAGAAAAGAAGATCCTTTGAGACACTTGTGATTTAGGGCTATATAAATAAACATTGATTGATTGATTGATCCATTTCTCACCAAATTGATACTCCTTAAAAAAAGCTTAATGTCTGGGAAAGTTGCAGAATTCTTAAGCAGACATGTAAAGGCTAACATTTGAACACATCACCGAGATGTGAAAAGGGTGCACAAAAACGACTGACGGAGCGGGAAAGATGGAAACTTGTGTCGAAACTGAAAGTCATACAATAACAGGGTGTCCATAAAGCAAGGGATGAGACGTGTTCATTAGATTTGTTCCATGGATCTCACGATGAATTTGATTAATAACCATGTTAAAAGTCCCGACGGTTGGTTTTTAATTGATTGAAACTTTTATTAGTAGATTGCAAAGGAAGAGAATACATTATATGAAACAGTACAGTACATATTCCGTACAATTGACCCATACTTGCCAACCTTAAGACCTCCGATTTCGGGAGGTGGGTGGAGGGGGTGGGGGTGGGCGTGGTCGGGGTGGGACGGGGGCGTGGTTGGGGGCGTGGCTAAAAGGGGAGGAGTATATTTACAGCTAGAATTCATCAAGTCAAGTATTTCATATATATATATTATTTATATATATACATATATATATATATATAAATAAATATATATATATATATATATATATATATATATATATATATATATATATATATATATATATATATATATATATATAAAATAAATACTTGAATTTCAGTGTTCATTTATTTACACATTTACACACACATAACACTCATCTACTCATTGTAGAGTTAAGGGTTGAATTGTCCATCCTTGTTCTATTCTCTGTCACTATTTTTCGAACCATGCTGAACACCCTCTCTGATGATGCATTGATGTGTGGCACGCACAAAAGTGCTTTCATCAAATGCACTAGATGGCAGTATTGTCCTGTTTAAGAGTGTCACAACATTGCTGTTTAGGCAGACAAACTGCTTTACGGTATACAAAAAAGTGACTGCTGTTGTTGTGTGTTGTTGCCACGCTGGGAGGACGTTAATGAAACTGCCTAACAATAAACCCACATAAGAAACCAAGAACTCGCCCTCCATCATTCTACAGTTATAACGTGATTGGGCAGGTACGCTGTTTATATTGTGGAGGACCTGAGTCCGCCTGAATTTCGGGAGATTTTCGGGAGAAAATTTGTCCCAGGAGGTTTTCGGGAGAGGCACTGAATTTCGGGAGTCTCCCGGAAAATCCGGGAGGGTTGGCAAGTATGAATTGACCACGAAATGGTAACACCCGAATAATTTTTTCTATATGAACAAGTGGAATGGATTGGATACAGACGCACTAAAGGGGCTCTCTACCTTACGCTACAAAGTGAGGGGAAACTGTGTGAATAATAACAAGTTATATGATTATTTATTTAAACTCATATTCGGGCCACTTTATAATGACTATGTCGGCATGTATTTGTAAAAAAAACAAAAAAACACCAAATTATTTAGGGGGGTTTAAGAATATTTTAGGGGGGCTTGAGCCCCCCTAAAATAGGCCTAACAACGCCAATGGCTAAAACACTATCAGTGGGGCATAAGAAACCTAAAACATGCAAAATAGTCACTTTTCTAACAATGTATCTATTTATTTTAGTTACTTAAAAAAGATAATTTGGTCAAAAGATAGACTTAGACTTAGACTTAGACTTCCTTTTTATTGTCATTCAAATTTGAACTTTAAGATATAAGAATGAAATTTCGTTACATAAACTCATGGTAGTGCAGGATAAAAAAGCAATAAGGTGCTTATATAAATACATAAATATATATAAATAATATATGAATATATATATATAAAATAAATAAATATAAATATATATAAATAAATAAATAGATTACTGTTATGTGTAATGTATGTATAATGTCAGTGTGTGTACCAGTACTTTTAGAGCACATTCAACATCACCGCGACAATATTGATAACTGTGATAATTTTGGTATCGTTACATACCTATTTCCATTAATGAGTGGTTTTCAACATTTTTTTGTTCGTTTTTGGTATCCAATTCCCTGGTAGGTTTGCGCGATAGTACCGTATTACATCCTCCATCCATCCATCCATTTTCTACCGCTTATTCCTTTTGGGGTCGCGGGGGGCGCTGGAGCCTATCTCAGCTACATCCTATGCTTGCATATTTTCTTAGGCTATGTTCACACCGCAAGGTACGATGCCCACACTATAAATATCAACCAGGATTCCACAGTATTCAACAGTATTTTCAAAGTAAAATACCGTAATCAAATGTACTGTAACATTACAACAAATGACAAAAAAATACAATACCATTATATTACACAGCAAATAACTGTTATTCATATGACTTTCTATATCAAATGGCCATATATATCAGTGGTCCCCAACCATGAGGAAAAAAAAAAAAAAAATGTTTTTTTATTTTTTATTAAATCAACATAAAAAACACAAGATACACTTACAATTAGTGCACCAACCCAAAAAACCTCTCTCCCCCATTTACACTCATTCACACTCGTTCACACAAAAGGGTTGTTTCTCTCTGTTATTAATATTCTGGTTCCTACATTATATATCAATATATATCAACAGTGTTGGGTTAGTTACTGAAAACCAGTAACTAGTTACAGTTACTAGTTACTTTATTTCAAAAGTAACTCAGTTACTAACTCAGTTACTTACACCAAAAAGTAATGCGTTACTGTGAAAAGTAACTATTTAGTTACTTATTTTTTTCTTCTTTTTTTTTTTAAAGCTCCCATTAATGCCCTTTTAGCCTTCATTTCAGTACTGTTATTGCACTGGAGAATAATACAATCTGTTGATCAACTTGACATGCATTTTTATTTTCCTTTTAACATAATTAATGAAAAACAGTGCAACATAAAAAGGCATTCCTCCTTTCTTTAAACTTGGACCAATGACCATTAATAAAAAACAAGTTAAAGTGCAACATAAGAAGGCACATCATCTTCCTTGAAACATAGGTAGTGAAATAAAGCCTGACATCTGGAGTGATGCTGCTGTCTTCCACACTTGGAGCCATGGATTGTAGAATCCTTGTTTTCAGTGGCAGGATCATTGACACAGATGGTGAAGTTTCAGTGCTCAGTAGAGATGTAGCACTTTTGAGGGGTTTAAGCACCTGGAGGACCTCATCTGCCACTCTCACATCATCATCAGACAGGGTGACATTTGTCTTCAGGGTGTTGTGGGTCAATGCAGAATATATAGCTGCCTGCTGCTCCAACATATCATAAGTGGAGTTCCACCTCGTTGGGACATCATGTATGAGCTTCTACATTTTTTATATTTCTATATATTTGCACATTGTTTTTCTTTTTCTAGCATGCACACATCGCACTGTATGGAATGGCCTCAATCTCGTTACCTTGCGTAATGACAATAAAGCTGATTCTGATTCTGATTCTGATTCTGAGTAGGCACAAAAGGGTTGTTTCTTTCTGTTATTAATATTTCTGGTTCCTACATTATATATCAATATAGATCAATACAGTCTGCAGGGATACAGTCCGTAAGCACACATGATTGTATTTTTTTATGACAATTTTTTTTTATAAATAAACTAAAAAAACATCCTCCCCCGGTCCGTGGGACAAATTTTCAAGCGTTGACCGGTCCGCAGTTACAAAAAGGTTGGGGACCACTGATATATACTGCATAAGGAAGGACTCCATTTACATTTACAAACAATTATGTTGTGCTAAAATAAATAAACTAAATTAATAATAAATATACGGTATTATATAATACATATGTACGTATATGTGTATTATATAATATAAATATATTCCTTAACTAAACCACCCCTCTGTAGTGTAAAAGTTGGTCCCCGAAGTCAAGAATGTTAAGAATCCTTGTAGTTTTGGACATACATGTCACTGATGAACAAAACAATGGGAATTGACCTGCAGTGTGAACATAGCATTAGTTCATTCAGGTGCAGGCAAGAATATTTCCTCCGTGTTGCTGCTCATTAAAGAAAAGAAGGAATCCGAACAAAATGACAATCAACAGCATCTTGACAAATTGGACAACTCTGTTATCTCTCTGCCTGCTCTCATGAGTTCTCCATCTGTGTTGGATGGAGTTATTTGGCGAGGACAAGTCTCATGATGCCGAGGCGGCCGTAGTCACACTGAAACATAGTCCAAAGCCGAGGGAGGTGGTGGTTGCAAGGAGGCAAACGCAGATGAGACCTTTTATTCAGAAATGTGTTCTTTCTGGAGCAATTTGTCGGTTTACTCGTCTTATGCAGTCCTCAGAAGTATGTTTTAATAGGTTTGGTAGCAGAAGGTGTCCATAAAGTGTCTTTACTCTCTTTAGTCTTAACTTTTTAGGTAGTACACCTTTATAAGTGTATTAAAGCTGTAGATAATCGATTATTGTAGTATTCAAGTCATCTACCGATTAGTTTGCAGTGTTTCCCACAGATTGCCAATAGACATCTCGCGGTGGGGGCGTGACCAGGGTAGTGTCATAATGAGTTCATTATATAATTTGCATAATCGCGATAATTTACTTATTCTTTGAACAAATATGTTATTGGTAAATACTTGCATTAATATATTGTGTTTCTTCTATTACATCATTGTGCTCTATTTGTCAATTGCTGCTGCTAATTGTATGACTTCAATGTGACACAGGCTGCATTTTGTACACCCTTCTTTGTTTGCATGTATTATTCTGCCATTCCTGAATGTTAGAATGTAGTTTGCCAAATATGTAAACATTCCTGTAAATTAGGGGTGAAAAAGACAACTTGAGGTTGTTTACTGATAGTCTCCACAACTTAAAAAATACACATTAATATACATATAAAGTACACATACCGTACATGTAGGAATCCCGTTAAATCAACTATACAGTTTGATATAAACTGGAAAAAACATGAGGAAGGTTGGCTCTAATGCCGCTAGCTTAATGCTAACATATAATGGACCGGCTCATTGACAGGCTAACAAAAATTAGCAGAGGAAAGTTGTACAAACGTTTATCAAATAAAATAAAATATGGAACCAAATATATCACCTGGAAGGTGAAGTGTCGTCCATGTCAGTTCCAGGTCCTAAATAGCGTGCACCAACTTGTCAAATTATATCCTCAGCCATCTACTTTTCAGGTGAGAGACATGATCTACAATAAACATACAGGGAGCAGGGAAGCGAGGAAGCAGCAGACCACTCGATGATGTAAACAAAGTCACACACGGAAGTGATCAGGGTGTCGCTATAAATAGTTTGTCTGCGTTAGCGCTTATAATAACAATATCACTAACATTTAGTTAATATTCAAGTCCCGAAATGTAAATTGAGTATTGTTGGAACTTTTTGAATGGTTATTTATTGGATTTTATGGGCGAAATAGTGGAGCTCCCATTGGCTCTGCTGTAAGCGGACTTTTATTTAGGTTTATTTAATATTTAGAATGCATAAAAAATAAATAAAATCCATCTGTCGTTATGACTTACATAATGATCGTGAAAATTCCCGAAAAAGTGTAGTTCCCCTTTAAGTTGTTGTTATTTATATATTTTGACCGGTACCAAACAGTTTTTTTCATATAAGAATGAATGTATTATTATGTATTTTTTTACGCAAACTCATGCACTTTCCACTGTTGTTTACAGTGAAGTCTCGAGCAGTCTTAATGCTGGCTCAGCAGTTTTTGCTCCTAACTTTGGTTGTGTTGCGTGATATACTTGTCCATAAATTACCATGGGATCTTATTCAATCCAGATCATAACAAAAGTGAAAGAAAAAAAATCTATCCACTAGGGCTGTGACTCTGTGTTCGATTGAGTTCGATTCTTGGGGGTAACGATTTGATTCAGAATCGATTCTCTATTCAAACCGATTTTCGATTCAAAATCATTGCTTTTTTTCATACCATTGGGTGCCAGTCCTATGATTAACTACATTTCTCCATAAAATAGACAAACAGCTGTGATAAATGTTTATATTACTTAAAAGAAAACTGGTTTTCCATCCATCTATTTTCTACCGCTTGTCCCTTTTGGGGCCGCGGGGGATGCTGGAGCCTATCTTGTTTAACAAAACTCTACATAAACATTTAATAAAGTCAATAAGGCAACAAAATAATTATCCAACACTTATCTTTTCTAAAGTAAATCTGTACAGCAGATATGATCATCTACATCAACAATATGATTTGTCTGAGGGGCAGGACAAGACAGATAAAAAAAAAAAATTTTTTTATTTTTTTATTTTTTTTAATCGATAAAGAATAGTTACAAATAAGAATCGGGATTCAATCGAAAAATCTATTCTTTTTTTGACACCTCTTCTATCCACCTCTCTTTAATTATTGCCTGTTTCCAAACAACGCCCAGCTACCTTTGCAGTTCAACTAAATAAACACTGCAGCTGTTTATGGTACACAAACAATGCGTGCATCAGTAAAAAGTAAATAAATACGGTCATAGTTGGCTACTGGCATGACGGACAGGGACTCTTAGTCAGCAGCTGCTGTTGTTGCAACTCTGATATCATGATTTTTTTAAATTATGACAACAACTCCCACTACTACTGTATTAGGCCACCAGTTCAGTCTGTACGTTTTTGGTTGTTTAACAGGCATGTTTTGCTTTTGGGATTTTAATCATTGTATTAAATCGATGTCTGTTGGGTTTTGTACCATCCATCTTCTTCCGCTTATCCGAGGTCGGGTCGCGGGGGCAGCAACCTAAACAGGGAAGCCCAGACTTCCCCTCCCCAGCCACTTCGTCCAGCTCCTCCTGGGGGATCCCGAGGCGTTCCCAGGCCAGCCGGGAGAGATAGTCTTCCCAACGTGTCCTGGGTCTTCCCCGTGGCGTCCTGACCAGATGCCCGAACCACCTCATCTGGCTCCTCTCGATGTGAAGGAGCAGCGGCTTTACTTTGAGCTCCTCCCGGATGACAGAGCTTCTCACCCTATCTCTAAGGGAGAGACCCGCCACCCGACGGAGTAAGCTCATTTCGGCCGCTTGTACCCGTGATCTTGTCCTTTCGGTCATAACCCAAAGCTCATGACCATAGGTGAGGATGGGAACGTAGATCGACCGGTAAATTGAGAGCTTTGCCTTCCGGCTCAGCTCCTTCTTCACCACAACGGATCGATACCGCGTCCGCATTACTGAAGACGCCGCACCGATCCGCCTGTCGATCTCACGATCCACTCTTCCCTCACTCGTGAACAAGACTCCGAGGTACTTGAACTCCTTCACTTGGGGCAAGATCTCCTCCCCAACCCGGAGATGGCACTCCACCTTTTTCCGGGCGAGAACCATGGACTCGGACTTGGAGGTGCTGATTCCCATCTCAGTCGCTTCACACTCGGCTGCGAACCGATCCAGTGAGAGCTGAAGATCTTGGCCAGACGAAGCCACCAGGACCACATCATCTGCAAAAAGCAGAGACCTAATCCTGCAGCCACCAAAACCAGATACCCTCAACGCCCTGACTGCGCCTAGAGTTTTGTACCATTCATGAATATTAATTGGCATATTTCTGTACGATGGGAAGAGGAAAGACCGGATGAAAGAGCTAGGGGAAGTCTGGTGTACTCTAGACTGTCACAGAATATTTAGGATGTGCTGGAAGAAACTTTATACAGCTGTCAGCTCTTTTACAAGACCTTGCACACATTTATTGAAACTATAGACGGGAAATAAATATCAGATGAACGATTGCCAGTGAATGCCTGCCACAAAAGCAGCTGTGTACTGAATCAGTGGTTTGACAGATGTGTGTAAGACGCAAACACAAGAAGAGACCATCTGAGGACCATCAACAATACATTCCAGTGAAGTAATGAAGACGGACAGTGAGACAGCAGACAAGTGAATACAGTTCTACAGTGGTACCTTTGGTACACGAGTTTAATTGCCTTTGTTACGCAGCACGTACTGGACCTTGAAAATCTTGTGTTGCAAAACCACGCCGCCCAATGAAACGAAGTGAAGTCAACTTAATCCGTGCATCAAAAAAGCCCAATTTAAACATGCTAGAAGCCTTTTCGAAAGAAAAACACATTTTTCAATAAGAAACAACACAATAGCTTCTCCATATTTTCATGGATAAATGTATGCTGTTTTGATGTTATTTTAACATCCAGCTGGTGTTATCCACTCATTCTGCTTGAGTACGGTGCATACTAAGGATGGGTACCGTTCACATTTTAACCGATACAGTATCAATTCCAGGTGCCTGGGAATCGATGCTCATACTCAACGGTACCAATTTTCAGCACCTTTTTTAAATATCCTCCTCAGTGGCCTAATTTTTAGAGGAGTGGTTCTTAACCTTGTTGGAGGTACCGAACCCCACCGGTTTCATATGCGCATTCACCGAACCCTTCTTTAGTGAAAAATAAAAAAAACATTTTTTTCTTTCAAATCCAAGACAAATGTATATGTTTTTTTTACTGGTGCAGAAAGAACACAACCAACACAGTGCATGAACTCAGAACAAATTACACGCCTGCAAATCAGTGTGACTTCTGCTGTTGCCTTTGAGAGACCAGTTTAGATATGCGTGGCTTCACCGTGCCACTCTCAGGTCATTTTCACAGCAAAGTCTGTTCCTTTACTTCGTTTTTATGTCCAGCATCCTCGAAAAGGATTGCTCGCAAAGACTGGGGGTATCCATAATTCGCCGATAGGGGGAAGTTTTTATTTACACCATGAGTCGGGTGTGTCTCAACCTCCGCTGAGGCCGACTGACCGAACCCCTAGGGTTCGATCGAACCCAGGTTAAGAACCACTGGGTTAGAGTGTCCGCCCTGAGATCGGTAGGTTGTGAGTTCAAACCCCGACCGAGTCATACCAAAGACTATAAAAATGGGACCATTATCTCCCTGCTTGGCACTCAGCATCAAGGGTTGGAATTGGGGGTTAAATCACCAAAAATTATTCCCGGGCGCAGCGCCGCTGCTGCCCACTGCTCCCCTCACCTCCCAGGGGGTGAACAAGGGGATGGGTCAAATGCAGAGGACAAATTTCACCACACCTAGTGTGTGTGACAATCATTGGTACTTTAACTTAACTTAATCGTTTCTGGTAAAAAAATCTATTTTTTTTATTGCAACATGTAAAAATTAAATGACTATGTTATGTGCTGTCTTGTCTTGTTATCACTTTTCTGAGTCTCAATTACAGTTGCAATTCCAAGACATTAGGTGGCAGTAGTGCATAGTTTATGGTGGGTTGGCTAGTCAGTTCAGTCTATAGTGTCTAGTCTTTTGATGTGTTATACAGAAAGCATTAAACTAGCGGTTTGATTGTAAATTAGGGGGTGTTGAAATCGCCATGTAAAATCGCTAATGCTAATCAGTAGCATATCAATAGCAAAGCCGATGTACGTTAGTATTAAGCTAGCACATTTTTGGAAAAGTGGAGCCTTACTTACTTACTTTACTTTACGTTGGAGCGTTTTTTTTTAGTCAATTGCCAACATCACTTAGAGGTAGTTTAGCTGAGTCTGCTCTCAGCGGTGCTGGAGTGATCGCCAAGTGCTGAAGTGGTAACTGGGTGTGACGTCACGTGCAACCTAAGTATTATAAAATGGCACCGATGGATTTATGTGAATCGGTGCCAGGTGGGACCGGCGGAATTCGGCCGGTGCCAAAAAAGTACCCATACCCAATTGTAATTGTATGCATGTTTGAAATAAACTAATACCATAACCATAACCCACAAGATAAGGCACACCGTCCCTCAATTTTCATACGTCACACTTTTTGAAGGATTCAATTTTTAACGAAAAATTGGCCCAGGTTTACGCTTGCAGTCTCTGTTATCGCACTGTGAACCCACACCAAACAAGAATGACAAACACATTTCGGGAGAACATCCGCACCGTAACATAACAGAACAAATACCCAGAACCCCTTGCAGCACTAACTCTTCTGGGACGCTACAATATAGACCCCCCCCTAACCCCGCCCACCTCAACACTTATCCTTCTGTTGTTTTAATACTTTACATTAGTAAATTATTACAAATTTGGGTATGGATCCAATACCAAGCAGTTACAGGGGCGGTATCGGTCATACCAATACTGTTACCTACATGTTTTAAATACAATTAAATGATTACATTTTTTATCACAGTTATGATCAGACAAAAACACAGGATGGCGGGATAACAGATTATTTACCGAGTCGCCTTGTGTAATTGTTTGGTTGTCAAATGTTAAGGTGGTATTATTAAATTGGTGTCGGTGTCTAGCAGGAATGATAATCAGCATTTCCGTTTTCTTGGCGTTGAGTTGCAAAAAGTTAGCGGACATCCATTGTTTAATGTCATTAACCCTTGTGTAATGTTCATATTGTTGTTACTCAGCCAGCGTTTGTGGGTCTGATGGACCCGTTGCATTTTGTGGCTTTTAATGCCTCACAATCAAACACTTTTATGTTAAAATACTGAACAGATGTTTACCTTATCCCAATAAACATCTGCTCAGTATTTTAACATAAAAGTGTTTGATTGTGGGACATTAAAAGCCACAAAATGCAACGGGTCCATCAGACCCACAAACGCTGGCTGAGTAACAACAATATGAACGTTGCACGGACAATTTCTCTGCCAGTTTCTGCATCCCACAGAGATTCTTCTTTTGTGTTTCTGCACCTGCGGTTCCCACACACGGTTGCAACATTGTTTGTCAACACTGTCTGCTCTCATTTTCTCGCACATTTGACCCTCTGATGTTCTGTGTACCTACCAGAGGTGGGACCAAGTCATTGTTTTGCAAGTCACAAGTAAGTCTCAAGTCTTTGCCCTCAAGTCCGAGTCAAGTCCCGAGTCAAGACAGGCAAGCCCCAAGTCAAGTCCAAAGTCAAGACTGGAAAGTCTCAAGTCAAGTCCTAAGTCCTGCATTTTGAGTTTCAAGTCCTTTCAAGTTCTTTTAACCACAGACTAATATATTAACACAGATTGTGTATGCTTTTCAAACGCTGTATTTATTTATTAAAACAAGTGCATTTTAAATTGCAGGAAAGAAAATTGTGCTGACATTGCACTTTATAATAGCACTATTAACCAGTCATTTTAAACATTAACTCATTCCTTTACAGAACAAACACATTGAAAAATAAAGTGCAAATGTACTTATTTGTACAAAAGTGTTAACATTGAAAAAACATGACATATACGTGAACATAACAAAAAAGTTGTACTTTTTATATGTCAGGGCCCTATGCTGCATTGCATTTGCAAAAGACCAAATTAGCCAAGAGTCTGTCAGTCATTTGTGCACGATGGGGGCGTAGTATGATGCCACCATGGCTGAAAACTCGCTCCACTGGAGCACTGGAGGCAGGCACTGCCAAGACTCTCATGGCCACTCGGAACAGTGAAGGAAGAGTCTTCATGTTCAATGCCCAGAACAAAAGGGGGGAGAGAATTGTTTTGGGTTGGTGCACTACTTGTAAGTGTATCTTGTGTTTTTTATGTTGATTTAATTAAAAAACGAAAAAAAAACAATTATTTCTTGTGCGGCCCGATACCAATCGATCCACGGACCACCGGGCCGCGGCCCGGTGGTTGGGGACCACTGAGGTAAACAACCAACAGTATGTCAGAAAGCTAGCTAAAACGGTACACATATTCATAATATAGTATACATTTTAACTGACCTTTATTTTACTATTTTTGTCTTTTTTTAGGTGGCTAAAATACTGACCGCCGTCTAACGTTACGTGTGATATATTGACTAACATAACCCTGCTTAAAAAAAATCACTGAACAAAAAGTATGAATAAGGTAGTGAACTGCAACAGATTCCCGTGTTTGCAATAAAGTTATAACGTTAGCAGTGAGTTTACAGCCTCACTGATTTAACTACACAGCAAATAAAAGTCACGTTACTTAACCAATAAACGTTATCTTACATTCAAAACTTACCGTTCTTTGTGCAACTTCAAATGCCGGACGAAGTTGGAAGTTGTTGCCTCTCCATCAGTAATTTTCGAACCGCATGTGTTGCATACTGCAAACCGTTTTGTGTTGACCACCTCGTAATTTTTATACCCAAACAAAATTATTTTAGGTATCATTTTTTGTTCACTGGCGTGTGGTTTGGACATGTCTTCTTCGTTGGTTGTCCTGCAATTTGATTGGATGAATGCTGTGTGATGAAAACAAAGTAGAGCTAATTTGATTGGCTGTTGTACTGAGAGCACACCAGCTGACACACGCAACGCTGATACACAAGTACACAATGAAAAATACGGAGCGCTCCCGAATAACTTTTTCATCTTTGGGTTTTGGGGAAAGTAGCAAGTCATGTCAAGTCATGTCAATTCAAAAGGCTCAAGTCCAAGTGAAGTCACAAGTCATTGATGTTAAAGTCTAAGTCGAGTTGCAAGTCTTTTTACATTTTGTCAAGTCGAGTCTAAAGTCATCAAATTCATGACTCGAGTCTGACTCGAGTCCAAGTCATGTGACTCGAGTCCACACCTCTGGTACCTACACTCTGTCTAGGCCTGCTGAGTGTGTGTGTGTGTGTGTGTGTGTGTGTGTGTGTGTTTCCACACTTCTATTAGCCCCGGACATCTTGTATGTAATACAAATGTGTAAGGGGGGTGTATGGTGTGTGGTCATTAAATATGTATTTTGATATATGTTCTTCTTTCTCGCCCGGAAAAGGGTGGAGTGCCATCTCCGGGTTGGGGAGGAAACCCTGCCCCAAGTGGAGGAGTGCAAGTACCTAGGAGTCTTGTTCACGAGTGGGGGAAGAGTGGATCGTGAGATCGACAGGCGGATCGGTGCGGCATCTTCAGTAATGCGGACGCTGTATCGATCCGTTGTGGTGAAGAAGGAGCTGAGCCGGAAGGCAAAGCTCTCAATTTACCGGTCGATCTACGTTGCCATCCTCACCTATGGTCATGAGCTTTGGGTTATGACCGAAAGGACAAGATCACGGGTACAAGCGGCCGAAATGAGTTTCCTCCGCCGGGTGGCGGGGCTCTCCCTTAGAGATAGGGTGAGAAGCTCTGTCATCCGGGGGGAGCTCAAAGTAAAGCCGCTGCTCTTCCACATCGAGAGGAGCCAGATGAGGTGGTTCGGGCATCTGGTCAGGATGCCACCCGAACGCCTCCCTAGGGAGGTGTTTAGGGCAAGTCCAACCGGTAGGAGGCCACGGGGAAGACCCAGGACACGTTGGGAAGACTATGTCTCCCGGCTGGCCTGGGAACGCCTCGGGATCCCCCGGGAAGAGCTGGACGAAGTGGCTGGGGAGAGGAAAGTCTGGGCTTCCCTGCTTAAGCTGCTGCCCCCGCGACCCGACCTCGGATAAGCGGAAGAAGATGGATGGATGGATGGATATATGTTCTTCACAGAAAATGAGCCAAAGTCAGTGAGTCTCAGTTTGAAAAACTAGTTGTATCATAATGCACTTTATGACTTCAGTAATAAATATGGCAGTGCCATGTTGGCATTTTTTTCCATAACTTGAGTTGATTTATTTTGGAAAACCTTGTTACATAGTTTAATGCATCCAGCGGGGCATCACAACACAATTAGGCATAATACTGTGTTAATTCCATGACTGTATATATCATACTTGCCAACCTTGAGACCTCCGATTTCGGGAGGTGGGGGGGAATTCTAGCTATATATATATATATATATATATATATATATATATATATATATATATATATATATATATATATATATATATATATAAATAAAAGAAATACTTGAATTTCAGTGTTCATTTATTTACACATATACACACACATAACACTCATCTACTCATTGTTGAGTTAAGAGTTGAATTGTCCATCCTTGTTCTATTCTCTGTCACTATTTTTCTAACCATGCTGAACACCCTCTCTGATGATGCATTCTGCTTCGCCTCCTTGTTGTGTGCGCAGTTGTGCACTGCACTCTCTAAAAGCCCTAGATGTTAATGTCACATATGCAAGTACAGTAGATGGCAGTATTGTCCTGTTTAAGAGTGTCACAACATTGCTGTTTATGGCAGACGAACTGCTTTACTGAAGACGAAAACGTGACTGCTGTTGTTGTGTGTTGTTGCCGTGCTGGGAGGACGTTAATGAAACTGCCTAACAATAAACCTGGAGGGGGCGTGGCCTCCAGCTCCGCCTGAATTTCGGGAGAAAATTTGTCCCGGGAGGTTTTCGGGAGAGGCACTGAATTTCGGGAGTTTCCCGGAAAATCCGGGAGGGTTGGCAACAGGGCCGGCCCGTGGCATAGGCCGTATAGGCAAATGCTAAGGGCGCCGTCCATCAGGGGGCGCCACGCCAGTGCCACAAATGTTGGAGAAAAAAAAAAAAAGTTGGTACTGTTATTTCTAAATACAAAAAATAATCCCACGTTAATTAAAATGCAAAGTAAAGCCTATATAATAGAAATATTATTTGTTACAACATTACGCCCCCGCCCCCCCCCCCCCCCCGCACGGTGCGCCCCCTCCCTTCCCGTATCATGACTCTTTTTGGACGCCACCACATCAAAAAATCAACACAAGATGTCAAAACGGCCAAAACTGTCAGGTGCCCAGGGAAGAAAAAAGAGAAAGGAAGAGGAGGAGAAACGAGAAAAAGACAGAGGTAGCAGGTAGGTAACGTTAGCCTACATGAAATTATTTGTCTGTTACAGAATGTGATAGTAACCTGGCTTTTTAGCATTAAGCTAATGTTACATGATTCGGCAATTTCTAATGTTTTAACGTCGGGTTAATATTGTGGAGGGGGCTAAATTGTCATGGAAAATAATAATGTAACGTTAGGTAATTACAGTACTCCCACCTTACATTCCTCAGGGACATTTGTATTAGATCTTTTAAGCAGGTGTTTTTTGTTTACATTGTTATTGCCTTCTGGTTAGCTATTGTTTGCCCTGCAGGTAATAGTCACTTTTCCACCCCTTTATATATTAGGTATAGTTGTAAGCCTAGTTGTTAAAGTGCACATCATTAATGTTAATTAAGCAATATGTATGTAAAAAATATTGTATTTCATATATTCATTTTTTATTTTTTGCATTCATTTATTTATTCATATTTTTTTTATCTTGTTAACTATTCTGATTGTTAATTTGCTTTCTTTAAGTAAAAAAAAGGTCAAAGACAAAGTTATTCGGTTTCTTGTGAGTATATACACTTCACTGCCGATGTGGGGGGGCGCCACCTAAAATCTTGCCTAGGGCGCCAGATTGGTTAGGGCCGGGCCTGGTTGGCAAGTATGGTATATATCGGCATCGGTTGATATCGGAATCGGGAATTAAGAGTTGGACAATATCGGAATATCGGCAAAGAAGCCATTATCGGACATCTCTAGTAAAAAGTGTTAGACATTACGAGCAGCCTGAAACGCATCTGCTTGAGTTCAGATGACTGCAGACAAAAACCAGCATACCCATCATTCCACTGCAGTCCTGCACTTTTTGCAGTCTTCTTGCTGGAGAAATAGTTTTAGTTTGGCTCCACTCTTGCATAACCGCAGGAGGATTATGGAGAAATTGCATTTTTTTTTTTAGGATTAGGACCAGAATCATGTGGTGCTGACTCCCACCGCGACATATGTACTATAGTGACGTGGTACGTTACTCCAGCACGATGACTCCGTTTAAAGGGAACAATAATAACAAGTACGACAGGTTTTTGTGACGACTTACCGTGGTTGAACATCGCCGATCGAAGGCGGTTGCGGCTGGACGAATATTCCATCTTGATCTGGCCAACTTTCTCTTCACGTCAGCGTTTCCCGACCTTTTTCTCCCTCTTCTTCTCTTTATCCGTCTTCTTCTTTTCCCTCTCAGCGTCAATATAAGCCGTAAAGGAGATTGACAGTTGTCGTGTCCGACCAGACAAACCCGTCCTTTTTTGCCGTGTTGTGTGTTTAAGTGTGTGCGTGTGTTTAAGTGTGTGTGTGTGTGTGTGTGTGTGTGTGTCGGTGCACTGTCTTCGGCTGATGACGTCACACGGCCCGGGCTCTTGCCGCAGCTGCGTCGGAATGAAAACAATCGCACGTGCACAAGGCGGCGTTGCCAGATGGGGAATGACAAACTATCGCAGCGTGAGCGTAAAATGACGCATTTTAAAGGAAACTACTCGCACATATCGAGTTTGACGTTGCCGGGGAGGATATGATAAGAGTAAAGATGACCACAGACCGTGTATTCTGTAGCTTTGTAACGCGGTTTTATTGTTAAGTAAACTAACAGTACTGTTGGAAATTAAGCGCGAACAGTGGCCCCACCTGGCTGTAAAGAGTGACGATACAATGTTATGTATCGTGTTTGTGTTGGCTAATAACCATGTCCAAAATTCTCCTACATTAAAAGGTTTTTTTTTATGTATTTATTGATAGTACGGTAAAGTAGTAAAAAGACGATTACTATTATACGTCTGGCAATCCTGGCAGTACAGCTCGAGAAGTCAAGTGAACGCAAACTAACAAAAAATGTACTCGCGGAAACGAGCAACATCATGTAAGTCGATTTGTCTGTACTCCGAAATTTAGCAATAAAGCAAAAAAAAGGTTTATAGATATATATTTGATACGTTTTTATAAATGTGAACGTGAAAAGCTGAAACGTGCTGAAATGCTAACATGAAATGCTGGGTAGCTTTAAGCTAACAATAGTTCGACAAAAGGGCTAATTAATAAATATCCGTAAAAAAAACCTAACCAAATGTATTTAAAAATGTAAGGCTTGAGCTCCAAATGCTTATATTTTTTAAATTTTTACCGTTGGTTTTGGCATTTTACAAATTTCATGCTACACATACTCATATAATGAATGCTACAAGTACGCCAAAGTACCATTACATAATTGTTTTTTTTAATATCCATTATATATTTGATATAAATGTAAATGGTTCTGCGGATTTAGTTTACAATACACAAAAACACTGACATTTAAATGTTTCAAACTACACAATTTGGTCACATATACCATGAATTGATTAACGTGGACCCCGACTTAAATAAGTTGAAAAACGTATTCGTGTGTTACCATTTAGTGGTCAATTGTACGGAATATGTACTGTACTGGGCAATCTACTAATAAAAGTTTCAATCAATCATATCAGTCAACTCTAGGACGCCTGCCTGTAATAAAGTGTATGATAACTGTGTCGCATCAGGCGTTAAATAGCGACATCTTGTGGCAGAAGTACTTCATGACCACTTGGTTGAAAAACCCAATCTCGATCTAATACCGGAGCTGTAGTTTACGCAAACTTACTTAATTGTTATATGTGTACGTATATATATGTGGATATCTATGTCTGTATGTGTGTACATAGATTTATGTATTTACTATTTATATTTATATACATCCTGAACTACAAGGATCTGGCGAGAGTCAGGTTATCAGTCTGGACCCATCCATCCATCCATCCATCTTCTTCCGCTTATCCGAGGTCAGGTCGCGGGGGCAGCAGCCTAAGAAGGGAAGCCCAGACTTCCCTCTCCCCAGCCACTTCGTCCAGCTCCTCCCGGGGTATCCCGAGGCGTTCCCAGGCCAGCCGGGTGTCCTGGGTCTTCCCCGTGGCCTCCTACCGGTCGGACGTGCCCGAAACACCAGGGAGGCGATCGGGTGGCATCCTGACCAGATGCCCAAACCACCTCATCTGGCTCCTCTCGATGTGGAGGAGCAGCGGCTTTACTTTGAGCTCCCCCCGGATGACAGAGCTTCTCACCCTATCTCTAAGGGAGAGCCCCGCCACCCGGCGGAGGAAACTCATTTCGGCCGCTTGTACCCGTGATCTTGTCCTTTCGGTCATAACCCAAAGCTCATGACCATAGGTGAGGATGGGAACGTAGATCGACCGGTAAATTGAGAGCTTTGCCTTCCGGCTCAGCTCCTTCTTCACCACAACGGATCGATACAGCGTCCGCAGTACTGAAGATGCCGCACCGATCCGCCTGTCGATCTCACGATCCACTCTTCCCTCACTCGTGAACAAGACTCCGAGGTACTTGAACTCCTCCACTTGGGGCAGGGTCTCCTCCCCAACCCGAAGATGGCATTCAGTCTGGACCCCCTCTCCAAAATTGTATAATTGATTTTTTTATTTTATTTTTTATTCTCCCCCTCCAAACTGTTCGACAGTTTTCTCATGCACATTTGTTCACAAAGTGGTGACCCTCGCCCCATCCTTGTTTGTGAATGACTGAGCATTTCATGGAAGCTGCTTTTATACCCAATCATGGCACCCACCTTAAGTTAAAGTTAAAGTACCAATGATTGTCACACACACACTAGGTGTGGTGAAATTTGTCCTCTGCATTTGACCCATCCCCTTGTTCACCCCCTGGGAGGTGAGGGGAGCAATGGGCAGCAGCGTTGGCCGCTCCCGGGAATCATTTTTGGTGATTCACCTGTTCCCAATTAGTCTGTTCACCTGTGGAATTTTCCGAATAAGAGTTCGATGAGCATTCCTCAACTTTCTCAGTCTTTTTTTGCCACTTGTGCCAGCTTTTTTGAAACATGTTGCAGGCATCAAATTCCAAATGAGCTAATATTTGCAAAAAATAAAGTTTTCCAGTTCGAACGTTAAGTATCTTGTCTTTGCAGTCTATTCAATTGAATATAGGTTGAAAAGGATTTGCAAATCATTGTATTCTGTTTTTATTTACCATTTACACAACGTGCCAACTTCTCTGGTTTTGGGGTTTGTTTGTATACATTTTTTTTGTGTGTGTATATATACACACATTATATATAACCTAAATAATACAGTTTAGTAATACAATTATTATGCTCTTTAAAGACATAATTTATGTCCTGATTTTATTAGGTATATTATGCGGGTGTATGTAATTTTGTGGCTGTTTTTCGTGTTCTTTTTTATTACCGTCATCCTTCCTCTTCCGTCGATCCCAGATTTATTAAAAACACATTCCACATATTATTGGGCTAAATAAAACATTTCCAAGCATTAAATTGGCTAAACCATACTTGCCAACCTTGAGACCCCCGATTTCGGGAGGTGGGGGTGGGGGCGTGGTCGGGGGTGGGGCAGGGCGTGGTTGGGGGCGTGGTTAAGAGGGGAGGAGTATATTGACAGCTAGAATTCACCAAGTCAAGTATTTCATATATATATATATATATATATATATATATATATATATATATAGCTACATCCTAAAAATATGCAAACAAAACTGTGTTTAGATAATTGATACTTCAAACTTGCATAAATAAATCTAATATAACATAACTTGGCTTCTGAGAGCTTCAAAATGTAATGAATAAAATGCTACAGTTGTTGATAAACAAGCAATTATTTTAATAATTGAATATGGTCATTTTAAATGAATTATTATGATCATTTAAAATTAATTATTTCAAATATGTTTATTTTAATGTATAATTCTAATGCCTGGATGTAATAAGGAGTCAGAAAAAATACAAATAAAAATACAATTAATTTTGATGTTTTTAGCAAAATATAGTAAAAATGTATATATATATATTTTTTTAAATAAATAAATATATTAATTTTTAGGTAAGATAAACATAATAATACAATTTATCTCTCGTCTGGATGATTTATTTCTTGTCACCCTGTTGTCCTCCCGTTGTGAAAAAAGGCTGTCCTCACTCAGGTGCATGGAGCTGGAGGGGGCGTGGCCTCCAGCTCCGGCTGAAAATCGGGAGATTTTCGGGAGAATATTTGTCCCGGGAGGTTTTCGGGAGAGGCGCTGAATTTCGGGAGTCTCCCGGAAAATTCGGGAGGGTTGGCAATTATGGGCTAAACGAACTAAAAATATCAACACTACAGTGGTATTGGCCAGTAGATGAGATTAAACCAATCAGAGCACTCCGTTCAGTATGTTGGCCTCTGATTGGCTTGGCCTCAGGCATTAGGATCGGGAATTTATTTGATAATTAATTCCTGCTTTCCATCAATCAATTAAACTTTATTTGTATGACACTTTTTATACACAGGCAAGTGGCAACACAAAGTGCTTCACACTAACAAAAAATATAAACAAGAAAAGAAAACACACTATTGAGAACAACAAAACATAGCTATTGACAAAAAAAAAAAAAAAAAGGCTTGGCACTAATAATCCAGAAAAAACACCACCTAGAGAGTAACTAAAATTAACGCCATCTAAGAAAAATTGTAGAAACATTTTAAAATATATGTAAAATAAAATATAAGCAATATATTAATACATGAATAAAAACATCACATTGTTAGAATAGTAGTAATAATTGTCACAACATGGTCGCATGGTGATGCGTGGATCTTTCTCCCAAGATGCAGATGGAACTCCGGAGGCAAGGTGCAGGTAAAGAAATTATTTAATGTCCATAAATCTTTCAAAATACAAAAACACCGTGTTCAGAGTAGCTAACAAGAAAATAAATGGCAAAGCTTAGCTCAGGAATCAAATAACTAGACGTCATAACTGTTGCGTAGAAGCAAATAAGAACGCCAGACTGAGTGGAAAAGCAGGGAATAAGTAGCTCTCTGATTAGTGCCCAGGAGCAGGTAAGCGTCAGAACACTAATCATAGGCAGGTGAAAACAATCTGCAGTCATGGCAACTAAAACACAAACCCAGGGGTGCTCAAAACAGGAACTGGGGGAGTCAAAAACTAAACAAACACGATCCGGGCAGCGGAACATGACGAATAATAGCAATAAATACAATACAAAATACAGAATAAAAATTAAAACACTAATAAGACTTTACCATGATCAGTAAAAAGCCTGATTAAAAAGGTGTGTCCTCAACCTTTTAAAAAAAAAAAGAAATATCAATGATGTCTGCAGTCCTAAGGCTCTCCGGCAGTCTCTTCCACAAGCGGGGACAACTTTGCGGGAATATATTTACTAGGGCTGCGAATTTTTGGATGTCCCACAATTCGATTCAATATCGATTCTTGGGGTCACGATTCGATTATAAATAGATTTTTTTTTTCTTCGATTCAAAGCGATTCTCGATTCAAAAACGGTATTTTTCCGATTCAAAACTATTCTCTATTCTTTCAATACATAGGATTTCAGCAGGATCTACCCCAGTCTGCTGACATGCAAGCAGAGTAGTAGATTTTTGTAAAAAGCTTTTATAATTGTAAAGGACAATGTTTTATCAACTGATTGCAATAATGTAAATTTGTTTTAACTATTGAATGAACCAAAAATATGACTTATTTTATCTTTGTGAAAATATTGGACACAGTGTGTTGTCAAGCTTATGAGATGCGATGGAAGTGTAAGCCACTGTGACACTATTGTTCATTTTTTTTTATTTTTTATAAATGTCTAATGATAATGTCAATGAGGGATTTTTAATCACTGCTATGTTGAAATTGTAACTAATATTGATACTGTTGATAATATTCATTTTTGTTTCACTACTTTTGGTTTGTTCTGTGTCGTGTTTGTGTCTCCTCTCAATTGCTCTGTTTATTGCAGTTCTGAGTGTTGCTGGGTCGGGTTTGGTTTTGGAATTAGATTGCATTGTTATGGTATTGCTGTGTATTGTTTTGTTGGATTGATTAATTTAAAAAAAATAAAATTAAATAAATGAATAAATAAAATTAAAAAAAATATAGATTTTTAAAAAAATGAGAATCTATTCTGAATCGCACAACGTGAGAATCGCGATTCGAATTCAAATCAATTTTTTCCCACACCCCTATATTGCATTGTTATGGTATTGCTTTGTATTGTTTTGTTGGATTGATTAATAAAAAAAAAATTAAAAAAGAAGCGATTTTTGAAAAATGAGAATCGATACTGAATCGTACAACGTGAGAATGGCGATTTGAATTCGAATCGATTTTCTCCCACACCCCTAATATTTACCATCAATTAACAGCGATTAATGTACATTCAAACACAAAGACCAGTTTCTTTAAGGAGCATCGATTTTATTTTAAGCCGTGACAACAAGTAAGAACAAAACAAAACACTCGTCTCCTCAAGAGCTGAATGTTTACGTTCAGGATTAAAGTGCAGAATTGTTTTCACAGCTTGTGTACAAATTAAATAAAGAGAACCAAAGAAGATGTATAATAATAAAATATCAAAACAGAGTGAAGCTCAGGAAAATATAAATATGATACAGGAATAGAAGAAGAATCTCATACAAACAGTATCAGCGATGATATTCAGTCCACTTATGATACATTAAAAAGAAATGACACATCAGGAAATCAGGTCACGATTTCAAGTCGTTGGCAAGGCTAGCTTACAACAAAGGCACAGCATTGATCAGAGGTATTGATCCTTTGCGAAGAAGTGCTGCGGAAACATTCTAAATGATCATCACGGAGACATCCAACATGCTCACATGGCTCTAGGAGGAACTACAGTAAGAACACATCGCCCAGGAGTGGTTGGCTTCACACTAGCATACTTTTTGAATATCGTGCAAGAACTGTGATCACATGCTGGTCACGTCTTCTCACTTGTGAACTGACATCACGCCCAAGAGATGACGGCCCTGAGCCAAACGGGAGATAAAACCAGGTGAGACGGTCCAAGCCACAGGACATGACACTCCACGTGGTTGACAAGGACCATTGAGCAAGGCAGCAAGCAGAGCTGAGACATCACGTCTTTAGAGAAGCAAAAACCAGAAAAGTCCATCCTCGGGAGAAAACTTTACACCCTTGCAAAAAGGACAGTGATTGTTGTTCCCGTATTTTCTGGACTATGTAAGCCGCACCCACTAAATTTTAGAATATATTTTTTCCCCATATATTAACTATAAGCTGCAGATATATACGTTGTATAATGAGATAATTACACATACATATTTTGTAAATGTTTATTTACATACCTTAATTGTTTGTAAATGGCAGTAAAACGTCTGACTAAACAAAACAGAAGTCATCGTCATGGACCCACTAGCCGCGCAAGCCAGCTCTACAATGAGCTAAACACACTCAATAACTCCACGGTGACTTCTTGGTGAATTTACGAAACTGAAACAATACAAAAAGAATGCCATTTTAAGTTAATAAAACGAACAAAGACACTCGTAAATGTGTTCGCATATTTGCTAATGCTACGCTTGCTCGATGACATTACAATAGCACGTACAAATATGCATGAAAACACTCCCATCAAACGTGACGGTTTGGTAAGTATGAATTGTTTTAGTTATATTGTAAAACTTTAGAAATGTTGCTTGGAGTGATGAATAAAGAAACCCTACGAGTAGAAATGCTATGGACAGCTAGTAGACAGCACGGCACTTATACTTCCGGTTCAAGGCATAAAACAGAAGAGATAAAGATTATTTATGTACTTAATATTTCTTTACTTACTATGGTATATTATTTATTTATTCACTTATACTTCCGGTTCAAGGCATAAAACAGAAGAGATAAAGATTATTTATGTACTTAATATTTGTTTACTTACTATGGTATATTATTTATTTATTCACTTATACTTCCGGTTCAAGGCATAAAACAGAAGAGATAAAGATTATTTATGTACTTAATATTTGTTTACTTACTATGGTATATGATTTATTTATTCACTGTTCTGTTACAGAGAACAAGGAAATGGGATACAATTGCTATGGTATGAAAAGGGGTAGGATTAAATAAGCTCTGCTTCTTCCTACTCCTTTTCGGACGTGCTGTAATGAAACAAGTGGAAATATGTGATGCATTACATTGTATTGTATGCATGTTCGAAACAAACTGAAACCGAAACTGTAGACTTTCAACCCGCGGCACCTGCAGTGAGAGAACTCGTCCAAAAGAAAGCGCCATAACACATAAAATAGCACAGCTTTTCAGTTTATGTGTCGATGTAACTACTATGTAAGTTTGTTATATACAAAACATTACGGCCGTGAGCGAAGAAAAATCCATAAATTAGCCGCACCTTTGTTAAGCCGCAGGGTTCAAAGCTTGGGGAAAAAGTAGCATCTTATAGTCCAGAAAATACGGTCATTACTACGCTCAAAAAATCAAGTCCATGTTAGGCCTGATCAGTGTCTTGCATCATTTCATCAACATGAACTTATTTCCTTCAACAATAAGTAGCCCAAGAGAGGAAATCAAAGGAAACACGGAGAAAACCAGCCATTTGGTTAAAATAGTGCAAATGAAAATCTATACAAAAGATTTCAGTGGTTCTATATACTGTGTATATATGTATATATATATTTTAATATAAAACAGATGCTGTTTTTTTTTTCTTTTTAAGTCTACACAACATTTTTTTTAAAGTCCTTATTTAACATGAGATTACACAGGCTTTTAGAAGGCGGGCAGACCGTACTGTAGCTACTGTACCATGCAACTTGTGACAACGTAAGCCAGAAATTTGCCATTTTGAAAAGGTGCCATATAGCCAGAGACATTTGTGGAAGCGGTTATTTCAAGCGGCGTATATTATCGCAGTGCACACACTAAGACGTGGTATTTACAGATAGGATGTAAACAAACATTACAGTAGGTGGGCAGTCACTAGAAGACAGTATTTGGTACCATTAAGGAGAACGATAAAAAGATATCTGTATCTTGAAGATCTCCTGTCTTATTCCAAACGCTACAATTCATGGAGGATGTAAAAGGAGCATCGTGAGATAAAAAGCCGATGTTAGTCTATCAAACGCTGAGCCCTCATTAAACTGCAGTCAAACGTCTCAATCTTCACCAGGTCAGCCATAACAAAATATGGCCATGCTGCAATACGTATATAAAATAAGTCTTTACATTGTACAATATTTACCACATTTACAACCAGCTATGTACAAACTAGTGCACTATCGAAGACATTTCAGCTCAGTAGGCACTCCTGCTTGTGTAGGATTGGACCTGAAGTACAGTTGCTCGCTAGTAAGCTGTAAAGATGGCTAACTATCTGCGTCATGTGACACTTGGGCGGGAAAGACAGATGTGATTGCATACGACATGCTCTATGAAGCATCAGGTGCAGCAAGCGGTTGTGGTCAAAGTGTTTTTTTCCCCGACACACCTTTGTCCCCCTGAGACTACTAGCTGGTCCTGAGCTAGGCCGGGTCGTCATGGAGGTGCGCGTGCAATGATTACACCATTTCTTTCGCCGACAGAGGAACGCCGTCCTCCTGTGGAATCCCCGTCCTTACTCTGGCTGCTCAGGGTGGACGTGCAGGCCGTTCTCAGTGCGGGTGACGCTGTTGCTCTCCCAGAAGCTCTTTTGCAGCTGCTCCACTTCCGACACCAGCGGGAGGCTGATGTCCAAGTGCATCTTCAGGTTCTCCAACCACTCCTCCAGTTTGGAAAAGGGCGGGCTACGGAAACAAACGGTAAGTCAGTTTTCCGACATAATCAGAAGGGATGTGAATCTTTCAACTCACGATTCCATTTCGATTGAAACAATACAGTACAGTGGAAGTAGGGCTGGGCGGTATATCGATATACTCGATGTATCACGGGTTTGTCTCTGTGTGATATAGAAAATGACTATATCGTGATATTCGAGTATACGTTCTCCATACTTGCCAACCTTGAGACCTCCAATTTCGGGAGGTGGGGGGTGGAGGGTGGGTGCGGGGGGCGTGGTTGGGGCGGGGGCGTGGTTGGGGGCGTGGTTAAGAGGGGAGGAGTATATTTACAGCTAGAATTCACCAAGTCAAGTATTTCATATATATATATATATATATATATATATATATATATATATATATATATATATATATATATATAAGAAATAATTGACTTTCAGTGAATTCTAGCTATATATATATATATATATATATATATATATATATATATAAAAGAAATACTTGAATTTCAGTGTTCATTTATTTACACATATACACACACATAACACTCATCTACTCATTGTTGAGTTAAGGGTTGAATTGTCCATCCTTGTTCTATTCTCTGTCACTATCTTTCTAACCATGCTGAACACCCTCTCTGATTATGCATTGCTGTGTGGCACGCACAAAAGTGTTTTCATTAAATGCACTAGATGGCAGTATTGTCCTGTTTAAGAGTGTCACAACATTGCTGTTTACGGCAAACGGACTGCTTTACTGTAGA
>NC_084577.2:22702586-22847586 GCF_033978685.3 Nerophis lumbriciformis | reverse complement strand
GAGACATTTCAAAACAATCCCTGTCCTCACAAAGTTCACTGGCTGTCATGCGCGTTTTGTTGCAATCAGACACCCAAAACAAAAAGCAGCCACATCTGACTTGGCAGCAATATAACTCTTCCGTTCCTCGATACAGTAATATATTAGGTGTGTACATTATGGCTAAATTCAGCACACACACACTTCTATGGAGCCCAGGAAATGCCATTAATGGGCATAACACTTGGAAAAATATGAAATATTTCGTGTTCGTGTCAACGTCCTTTCCAAAACCCTCAGGCTTCACTACACATCCGAAAACACAGCTTGGAGCTCTATTAACTGTCCGTCGGTTGCATGTTTGATCATGTTATTTATCTTCAGTGAATAAACTAACCTAGCATAATGCCAGTGTTAAAATGTAATGTTAGCACTGTAGCTCACATAGCTATGCTAGTGTTGCTAACGTTTGTCTCCACCCTAATCTGATATATTTATATTATATCATATCTGATATATGACTGTATAAATAATACATGCTAGCATATACAAAAATGACTATTAAGTTAGACTAGACTGACCATACATCCTCTTTTCCCCGGACATGTCCTCTTTTGCGGGGCTGTCCGGGCGGAGTTTCTTAAATGCCTCAAATGTCCGGCATTTTGAGTTAGGGTTGTGTGTATTTTCAATGTACGTTCAGGGTTAAGAAGGGGTTAAAAACAAAACAAATTGTGAAGGTGTGCGCACGCAGCAGCATTCGTGAGGGAGGGGCAGAGACAGAGAGAGTGAGAGAGTTCACATTCTAAAAATACTATTAAAATAAACAAAAACATAACAAAAGTGAAATAAAAAAGCTTAAAGGTGAAATGTAATTTAGAAAAAGTTGCAATGTTGACTAATAAAACAAAGCTGTTTTTTTTTCTTTCACACTGTTATTGCTTAAAACATAATATTGAATCAAAATCAATTTATTATGAATTATTGACCTATCCAAGGTTACGATTACTTCACATCAAATATTCAACTTTGAAAAATATTTTGGGTGGAAGATTTAGTATATTTTGTCTGTTTGCCATTAAAAACATACCTTTGTTTGACAAAAAAGGGCGGAAAACAAACAAACAAAAAAACAACATAAAAAAAACTGAAACATTTTGAAATGAGGGATAGATCTGAAGTTGATGTAGACTCCAGAGATTTAAGCGTTAAATATAAAATGTATGTATGCCCTGGCACACCATTATCATCATTTCATGACCGAAGCAAAACACCTTTTACACTTTTATACTGAATTAAATACACCTACAACTTATTAAATAAAAACATAGAAAAAACTACCAGCAGCGGTAAAGTTCAGATCCATGAAGGAAAGAAGAAAATGAATTAATGTCTATAATTGAATACATTTACATATGTATACAAATGTGTTTTCTTTTTTTATTATTTTTTTAATGAATTAAGTAACGTTTATGACAACCTTTTTCCAAAACACAATATAGAATGTGAGATATAACAGGATAATGCATACGTTTATCTTTTTTTTTTCAAAATGCTTCCAAAAAAGTGGGATCCCAAAAATGTACCGTGGGACCCCATTTTTATGACTTGATGGGCTCGCTGGGACCCCATTTTGAAAATTCCTAGCGCCAACATTGCTGTCAACAGAGGAGAAAAAAATGCTTTCTTTAAATAAATATATTATTTATAAAGCAAGTTCGAGTATCATTGGCAAATGTTCACCTAGTCCCGGCCTTGGCGTGCATACATGTGTCCTCTTTTTGGGATTTCAGAATATGGTCAGCCTAAGTTAGACGAGTGTCAAGTTAAAGAATATATGTAAAAAGTGTATTAATAAGTACACAATAATTCTGGGAGAAACGCACTAAACGGCGTATTTGGAGTAAGGCTGATAAAACGCATTTTTAAACCGTCTAAAGTCCTGAATTAAGGCCAGCTGTGGGGCCATAATTCCAGTACATTATTGTGCGACCACTGACATATACCTAACATTTTTAAGAAATGGAATAATATTGGACCTTTGAGCTTCAATCTGTTGCTTTTTGCTGTCCGCTGCCTTTGAGTGAGTGATGTTTACATAGTTTGAATTGCACGTGGCAGTGTTGAATGTGCAAAGAAAACATGCCCTTAAGAAGTGGTCTTACCTCCCGGACGAGACAGTTGTGGGAGTTAAGATCTCGGTGGATGAGGTTCATGGAATGAAGATATGACTACATGACAGACGAGAAAAGAGAAGTTTCAGTGTCAAGAGAGAACAAAGGTTCCTTGTTTCACTTCAACAAGCGAGCATTGTGTCAGCAGGACTCCTGGTCATGCATGACATTGATCAGCCTTGCACACTATGAACTAATCCTGAAGGAATTCATTCTGTTGAAGCACCACTAGAGGGTGCTAACGAGCTGCGTCTTATTCACGCCTTTAAACTCACCATCCCTGCAGCTATGTCCTTGGCAAAACTGACCCGCTGGTTCCAAGGGTAGTTGCTATCCTGAGAGAGGAAATTTCAAGCGTTATCTAAAGCAGATACTTGGAATCTTGCTGACAGCCACTCTCAATCGTCTCACCATTTTCTTGATGATGTCCCTCAAGGTGCCTCCCTTGATGTACTCGGCTATGAAGTTGAGGCGCTTGTCTTTGTAGAGGACGCCGATGAACTTGAGCACGTTGGGGTGCTCCAAGCACCGCATCACCTTCACCTGACACACCACAAACGTTTGAGTAACATCCTTGTAGTCACGTACTAATGTTGCTGTAGTGTAATGTTAGGCAGCGCCTCGGTTTTTGTTAGTAATCCCTCACAAAGGCTCTGTTAAAAACACCCAGAACTGAGAACGGTTTTGTTGAAAGTCAATTGATTGAGACAGCTTTGCTTGCAACAAAACTACTGAGGACAGCCGATAAGCACCATATCAGCCTTGGTTGTTTGGCTAGACCACGGTTAGGGATGATGTTTGATAAGAAATTATCGAGTTCGAGCCCATTATCGAATCCTCTTATCGAACCGATTCCTTATCGAATCCAGATAGGTTGTTGTATATGGAAAAAAACACAATATTTGGTTTAACAAAAGCTCACTTTTATTTTATAAGAAAAATAAATAAATAAAATAAAATAAATATTGACTGTTACCCCCCTAAAAAAATAAAATAAAAACATTTTGACTGTTGTTACCCAAAGTATATTAAGTGGGATTTTTCAGAATAACAAATATATACAGTAACACAAAAACAACCTGTCTCTGTGATCACTATAGGTGTATAAATAATAATATAGTGTTAAATAAAATCAGTCCCTTGGGCACAAAGCTGAAAATAATACAGCTCTCCAAAAAGTGCACTTCTGCTGCTATTGGAACATACTAACTACACACACTATGACACAGTCATCAATCAACAATTCTTCCCCCCTTACATGAGAGCAAAGCCTGGCAATAATTGCATATATGCCTGTTCTGCCCTCACTATACGTGTTGAGGTTATACAGCTTTGCAGACAGCTAACAAACAATCCAAAGCAGATTAATCCATTTAGGCTCTTTATTGTTGTTGATCTTGCTTTGTCTTTTCCTATCTTTACTTTTGTCTTGCACTGGACTGTTATTTTTTTTTTTTTAAACTGAAATACACACAATGACAAATGTATAAGCTATGTGATTCAAATAACATACTGAAATGTAATACACAATATGTAAATATTAGCTTCACACAAATATACAGTACTATCATCAAACAAATACTTCTGAGTGTTGAAACTATTTCGATGGTGGAAATACACGACTGGCAGCCATTTTAAGTTCTTAAAACATCAATTGAAACAGTGCACAAAAATCGTTTTTCAATAAACATCTTAGTATCAAACTTAAACACTTTCCACCTTAATATTGAGTTACATAAACAAGTTAAACAGTTTACTTACAGACTTATCTTTTCCAAGGCTTGTAAGAGCTAACACAACTTGTCTACGTCTCAATTGTCTCAACCCGGAAGTGCCCAAACTAATGACGCGTAGTATTTTCATATCGCCACAAGGTGTCAGTAAGAGTCTACAATCAAATGGGCATAACATTGCTGTCCCACAGGGCATTTCCTGTACGTGGGAAGGGATTTGTTCCCAGGGATTCGAATAAAGAACCAACTTTTTTTCTTTACTATAGTGGCCTCGATAACGGGAACCGGTTCTCAAAAAGGGGTTTGAGTCCATGGAATCGGTTATTTTCTTATCGAACAACCGGGAGAACCGATTTCGAACATCATTCCTAACCACGGGTGCCCAAACTTTTTCCACTGACAAATCAAAGGATCTTGGTTGTCTTCACCTTGAAAAACTAGTCCACTATATCTACTGTATTTTTCATATTCATTATGCTAACATGCTAACAATAGCATGCTTATAGTTTGCATTAGTGAAATACCAAAATATGACACTGAGCTGTGTGCCTGCTAAATTAGCTAAAAAAAAGCCAGCATGCTAAAATGCTAACTTTAACATGCGTCAAGTACCAAAATACAACTGATTAAAAAAAAAAAATGCTATCATGCCAATGTTGGCATGCACAAAATACTAAAATATAACTGAGGTGTATACCTACAAAACTAGCTAACGTTAACATGCTAACATGTATCATTCATCAAATAACAAATTATTTGACGTTGATGTGTATACCTGCAAAATTAACAAAAAAGCTAGCATGCTAATCTTAGAATGCTAACGTTTGTTCCGCGGGCCATTAAAAAAACATAGGGACGGGCTGCAAATGGCCCCCAGGCCGCACTTTGGACACCACTAGGCTAGACTTAGCGTAGCAGTGTGGTGCCTTCAGTGGCAGTCCGGAAACAGGGACTATAAAGGTGCTTGTTGACTTTAATTGGACAAATACAAGGAGTGTGAATCTTTGGGCACCTAACGATTCGATCCGATCTGATCCAGATCCCTGGGGTGACGATTCGATTTAGAATCTATTCTCGATTCAAACGGATTCTCGCAATATATTATTTGGTATAATAATGATAATGAAACATTTTCAAAACAGGTTACAGGTTAGAAAAGCTCCTTCTGCTTGCATGGAGTGGCCTAAAAACTTCCATCCATCCATCCATTTTCTACCGCTTATTCCCTTTGGGGTCGCGGGGAGCGCTGGAGCCTATCTCAGCTACAATCAGGCGGAAGGCGGGGTACACCCTGGACAAGTCGCCACCTCATCGCAGGGCCAACACAGATAGACAGACAACATTCACACTCACATTCACACACTAGGGCCAATTTAGTGTTGCCAATTAACCTATCCCCAGGTGCATGTCTTTGGCCTAAAAACTTATTTTTTAAAATTGATTCCTAAGAACAACAATATATATGTTAAATAATAAAAAATAAAAAATATTATATATATATATATATATATGTGTGTGTGTAAATATATAAATTAGATGTTTTGTGCACCGTATTAGTTATGCTGTATTGCTGTTAATTTCTAATATAAAATGAGTGTTCAAAGTTTTTTGGTTGTGTCTTTCTATTGCATGTATCCAGGAAATGAATGAGGGAGGTTCCATCCTGTGATGACACCTTAACCTCAGAGGACACCTCTGCTGTCATCGGTAGGCAGTAATCTCCAATCATTCTTTCACAATAAGATCCTTTCACTTGATCTGTTTTTTTCTGCAATGACGACAGCACGGATCTTTTTATGAGCCCAACCGGAGGTACACGGGAGGATCTGCCCACCTCTTTCAGGAATGTTCTTTGTGTCTCATCGTCAAAGCGGATCAGCTCCTTCATCACCATCACCTCCCCCGTCACCCTGTGGGTCACCTGAAGGTAGGAGTAATTCCAATTAGTCCTCCGCACGGGAACGTTCCGGCATTGTGACGCGTTTCAACCTGGCCATACATACTGAAGCCAAACGTACCTTGATGGCCTGTCCGAAGCATCCCTTCCCCAGCACTTCTCCGTGGATCAGGTCGGACGGACGGAATATGCGATGCGTCCGGTTAGAGACGACTCGAAGAGACTCTGAGCGATTAATATCTTTCTTCGGTGAGACGGGGGACGCCGCTTTGCTGGCGCCCGGCGACTTGTCTATACTGTAGCTTCGCCTGGACAAGGAGAAGACAATAAGACGCCGTAATATTAAGCAGAATCAGTTGAATCCGTCTTACGTGACTATGCGGGATTTCAGGTTGCCGACGTCAGGGAGTGGGGGTTGGGTGACGGGCAGGATGGGGCTGGGGACGCCAGACAGCGGCGTCCACAGTGGACCATCCACCTGCTCTCCCGCCTCTGGAGAGGAGCCGCCCTCCTGCCCCCGACTGTGAGGGTCATGTTCTATGGTGAGCTGGAGCCTCCGACTCGTCTCCTGGATCATCAGGTCGATCTGGAGAAGACAAGTACAACAATAGTACCTCAACTTTTGAGTGAAAGGAGGGGTGTCCAAAGCGCGGCCCATAGCTAATTTTGTAACAGCACAATCGATTGATTGATTGATTGATTGAGACTTTTATTAGTAGGTTGCACAGTGAAGTACATATTCCGTACAATTGACCACTAAATGGTAACACCCAAATACGTTTTTCAACTTGTTTAAGTCGGGGTCCACTTAAATTGATTCATGATACAGATATATACTATCATATATACTATCATCATAATACAGTCATCACACAAGATAATCATCAGGGTGTATACATTGAATTATTTACATTATTTACAATTTGGGGTGTACAGGGGTGTGGAGGGTTAGGTTTGGTTGTTATCATCAGTCATCAACAATTGAGAACAGAAAAATGGATATTGAAACAGTGTAGGTCTGACTTGGTAGGATATGTACAGCAATTAGTGGACATAGAGAGAGAGAGAGATCAGAAGGCATAAGAAAAGTATCTACATTTGATTGTTTACATTTGATTATTAACAATGCGGGGAGGGTGTTAGGTTAGGGTTGAAGTTGCCTGGAGGTGTACTTTTATTGCGGTTTTGAAGGAGGATAGATATGCCCTTTCTTTTATACCTTTTGGGAGCGCATTCCACATTGATGTGGCATAGAAAGAGAATGAGTTAAGACCTTTCTAAGATCGGAATCTGGGTTTAACGTGGTTAGTGGAGCTCCCCCTGGTGTTGTGGTTATGGCGGTCATTAAGGAATTAGTTTGACATGTACTTCGGTATCAGGGAGGTGTAGCGGATTTTATAGACTAGGCTCAGTGCAAGTTCTTTTACTCTGTCCTCCACCCTGAGCCAGCCCACTTTGGAGAAGTGGGTAAGAGTGAGGTGTGATCTGGGGTGGAGGTCTAGAAGTAATCTGACTAGCTTGTCCTGGGATGTTTGGAGTCTAGATTTAAGGGTTTTGGAGGTGCTAGGGTACCAGGAGGTGCATGCGTAATCGAAAAAGGGTTGAACGAGAGTTCCCGCTAGAATCCTCACGGTGCTTTTGTTGACCAGAGAGGAGATTCTATGGAGAAATCTCGTTCGTTGGTTGACCTTTTTGATTACCTTGGTTGCCATTTTATCACAGGAAAGATTAGCCTCTAGAATGGAACCTAGGTAGGAGCCGCTAGCATTCTATTAGCATGCTAGCTTTTCTTTTGCTCATTTTACAGGTTTACACCTCAGCGTTCGAAAATTCAAGATGATCTTTATTGTCTATTCTTTAACATGTACAAGACATAAGAACTGAAATTACATTTTCGGCACAAACATAACAAATGATACCTGTTTTTTCTTAGCCAATTCAGGAGGTATACAAATGTTGGTACTTAATGCATGTTTAGTTAGCATGCTAGCATTTTAAACAAATTTCCCAGGTACACGCCTCAGAGTAATATATTTTGGTACTGGGCATGCTACAGTTAGCATTTTAGCATGCTAACATTAGAATCACACAGCAAAAAGTCAGTGTTCCAAAACAAGAAAAAAAAATACAAAAATGAGGGGTATTTTATTTGAACGAAGCAAAATTATCTGCCAATAGAACAAGAAAATTTGGCTTGTCAAGACTTTCCAAAACAAGTACAATTAGCTAACCTCAATGAACCCAATAATACCTTAAAATAAGTATTTTCTCACTAATAACAACTGTACTACTATATGAGTACGTATTTTCTATTGTTTCATTGAAAATAAAACAGCTAAGTCCATTTGGCTGTCATCTGTTTTAATATGAGACACAATTGTCTCAAAGTCATGATTTCTTTTTTTCATGCTCGGAATAAGAAATTATTACTTTAAAAAAGTAGTTTTATACTTGTGAGTGTTGATGACGCAGCTTTGCAACAGTTGATATTCTAGTTTCAAGCATGTTTTACTCAATATAGGTCATCAAATATCAGCAACAAGCTGTAATATCTTACTGAGAGATAATTTAAGACCAAAACCCTTAAAACAAGTAAAACACTCTAACATAAAATCTGCTTAGTGAGAAGAATGATCTTATCAGACAGAAAATAAGCAAATATCACCCTTATTTGAGATATTTAATCTAACTTACATTTCAGTTTTTGCAGTGCAGGGCTGCCAAGTTTCAGAGAATGACAAGAGTGAGACTCGTGTCATGATGCAAGATGCGTTCGAAAAAAAATGCCTTTTAACACCAACTTGGCCTTTTTTAACGTGGATATATACCTTCAGACTGATGTCCTCACCTTTAGCAACTTTCCCTGTACTCTGGCCTCTTAATGCTAGTCTAAATAAAAAAATTAGTTAAAAAATGCAAATCATGTTTAGAATTGAGAATTTGTTTTCTACTGTTGATTCGTAATTTAGTTGTATTTTTCTTGGTTCTACATCGTTAAATGTATCAAATTTTATCAAAATACTAAAGGGTTGTGATTAGGGATGTCCGATAATGGCTTTTTGCCGATATCCAATATTCCGATATTGTCCAACTCTTTAATTACCGATACCGATATCAACCAATACCGATATCAACAGATATATACAGTCGTGGAATTAACACATTATTATGCCTAATTTGGACAACCAGGTATGGTGAAGATAAGGTACTTTTTAAAAAAATTCATAAAATAAAATAAGATAAATAAATTAAAAACATTTTCTTGAATAAAAAAGAAAGTAAAACATAATAAAAACAGTTACATAGAAACTAGTAATTAATGAAAATTAGTAAAATTAACTATTAAAGGTTAGTACTATTAGTGGACCAGCAGCACGCACAATTATGTGTGCTTACGGACTGTATCCCCTGCAGACTGTATTGATATATATTGATATATAATGTAGGAACCAGAATATTAATAACAGAAAGAAACAACCCCTTTGTGTGAATGAGTGTGAATGGGGGAGGGAGTTTTTTTTGGGGTTGGTGCACTAATTGTAAGTGTATCTTGTGTTTTTTATGTTGATTTAATAAATTAAAAATTAAAAAAAAACAAAAAAAAAAAAAACGATACCGATAATTTCTGATATTACATTTTAAAGCATTTATCGGCCGATATTATCGGACATTTCTACTAGCAAGGATGCTACATCGCATTGAGGTCACGGTTGTCAAATGTGCGGGACACAGCTAGAATGTCGTCAACATGCATTATCTTGATCGTATTAAAAGTTCTATCAACAGCCAAATGTGTATTATTTATATCTTCAACATCGTGCAATCCTAGTAATAATCATCATAAACACGCTAGCTCCTAAAAACACACAACCATCAAATAACTTTTTTTGCCATAGCACAGCATTTTTAAAGCAAACTATTACATGTAATTATTTCTCATTTTATTATTTTTTCATGGAAGAAAATATCTACTTTTTTTTTTTTTAAATACGCTTGTAAAAATGTGGTGCATTTTTCCACAGAGCTGTTAATATCGGCATAATTTATAGGCTACTGTATAATCCACTCAAGCGGTGATCTATTTTTAAGCATCAAGATGTTGACGTTTGTAATGCACAACACTGCCCCCTATGGCCCACATGGCTCCATGGCATTTTATAGAAGTCAGGACAAAAATGAGAAAACAGCCGTGGCATAAAAAGAGCATATTGTAGTGGGTACCTCATCCAGGGGGACGTTGTGAATAGGCGTCCCGTTGATTTCTAGGATCCTGTCCCCGACATGGATAGAGTTTTTCACATCTGGACTGATGCAGTCAGCATCCACCCTGGAAAAGGAAGAAGACAAATGACTCGTACTCGCTTGTCTCCATCACATGTGATCGGCAAACAAACTCACTGGGAGACCCGGACGGTGCGGCCGTGTTCCGGACTGTAATCGTCCGTGGGGCTGAGCGGCTGGTCGATAGCCACGGAGAAGCCCCTCCCCCAGCGCTCGGTACCCTCTGCCGAGGCCGGGATGGACACCAGCGTGACCGTGTGAGGGATGTGCGAGCATGGCGAGTCAGGCAGAGACACGGGCGTGACCACGGTCTGGTAGTAGCAGTGACCACTAGAGGGCAAAAGGGGATTTCTGATCGGAACAAATAGTCTGACAAACACTTAAAATGCTTCAGAATGAATTTTTAATAACTCTACATATAAAGCATGGTGAATGGAAATATTTAAAAGTAGCACTCAGACTTTCATGCAACCAAAAAAATATACATTTGCAACAAAAACATGGATTCAAAATAAAAAAAACTATTTTGGGTTGCAATAATTTGTTTGCGTGCTTGCAAATGTTTTGTTTTATTACAAATAATTTATTTAGGTGCTAATTTTCTTATTTTATGTTTGCTATTCTTTTTTTAGTTACAAACAATTGTTTTGCTGCACATCTTTTTTTCCGTTACAGATTTATTTTTTGTTGCAAATAATTTTTGCGCTGCAAAAATATTTTTTGTTGCTAACATTTTTTGTGGCTTACAAATTGTTTTGGTTGCAAAATCTTTTTTTTTGGCTTACAATAATTTGTTTGCTTGCAAATATTTTTTCCCTCGTTGTAAATCTTTAATTTAGTTGCTAATCTTAGTTTGCTTATTTTTCTTGGTTACAAAAAACTTTTTGGTTGCAAATCTTTTTTTTCATTTCAGATATTTTTTTGGGTTGAAATACATTTTTGATTAAACATGTTTCTTTTCAGTTGCAATTTTTTTGGGGGGGTTACAGATAATGTTTTGGGTTGCTAATATTCTTTTGGGTTGGAAGTATATTTTTTGGGTTGAAAATATATCTATTTTCACAAATGTTTTTTTGTTTGCAGATACTTTTTTTGGTCGGAAAGTTGTTTTGGGTTTCGAATGTTTGTTTTTTTTGAAGATATTTTCTTTGGTTACAAACATTTTTTTGGTTGCAAATAATTTTTTTGGTTGCAGATATTTGTTTGCGTTGCAAATCATTAAACAAAAAAACAACAACTAGTTTTGGGTTTAAAATACATTTTTTGGTTGTAAAAATTGTTTGGTTTTCAAAAAGACACACATTTTTTTGCATGTAAAGACTGTTTAATTTTGAATGTACAAAAGTGAGTCGCATTCTGGCACAAAGACGTCACCTTGATTGTCCTTTCAGAGCAACTGCTTTCACATTGAACCATTTTGTTTTGTTTTCAAGCCTGGGGCTCATGACATTCACACAACACAACCACAAAACTACACAACAAGCAGTCTGCGACCCACACAGCCTGCTTTGCTTTTTAAACTGCGAGCCCAAATCCATTTTTGCCACATTTAAATTATGTCCAGATGACTGCTTCGGATTTGTTTCTAATGTTTCCAAACATCACCAAGCAGTGCAAAAACGTGTTTGGGAGGGAAACAGTCAGAAAGTTCTCTGTCCTCAAGTCTGAGTTCATGCGGTAGTTTTACAAGCTATCCAATTTGATCTGTTCTTGCTCTGTAATTTGTGGTTTTAGATGCACTTCTAGGATTCAGCAATATTTAAATAGACGTTTTATCATTTTAGTTTGCAAAAACAACAGCTCTCGGGTGCTTTCGCTAGGGGACATCAGTCCGATACCAGCAAAAACAAATCCAAGATCTCCAATACAAGCAGTCCTGCAGCGCGCTTACTCGTGCAAAGCCAGTTAACATCTTAATGTCCTCCAAAAATAACTTTTTTTTTTCCTATTTTATTCAAGTAATTTATAAAAGCAGCTACACAACAGCTAAGCACACAATAAACATATGTAATAAGTGTCCTTCATATTGCAGTGTAAAACAGCACATTTGTCAATACAAACAAGTATCAAATAATTATAGTTGCATATCACTTACACATACAAAGTCTGAAGCATATCAAAAAGTATCCAGTAACAAACGTGTCTGCATCATTCAATTTACTGAGCTTGACTTAATGAACTGTTGTGTCCACTAGGTGTCAACTGAAAGACAGCATACGTCCATTCCAGACAGTTAATAATATATAAGTTAAGTGTTTTTATTACCTACCATGATTACACCTTTTCTAACATTTCACACTGCTAAATAATAAAAGTATGTATGATTTGTGCTGATATTGTACAGGATCAACATCGTTATCAACCAATATTAATGGCTCTATATCGGTGGTGAAAAACTTGTATCAGGACACCCGTACTGTAGCTTTTTGAGCCTCATCATTTACCGTATTGAATACGCAGCTGCCAAACGTATTCCTACACCTTCTAATACCATCTTAAACAAGTACTGTCGAACACTATGAAGTACTAGCAACTAGTATTACTGTCAAATACTCGTGTTTACAAAGTGAATCCGTTTTAGTAGACACTTTCAGATGCATTTATTTACAAATAGCTTAAATGCTCCAACAAAGAAAAGCAATTAACTGACAGACATTGGCAATAAAATCTGTGGCTGTAGGCAGCCTCCTGGTGTATTTACTTTTATTAACTCCACTAGATGACAGTAGCACATGAAGTAACACAAGTATATGCATATAAACTAGAAAAAACAATAAATGCATCATAGCCATTCATTTTTTAAAAACTTTTATTTACATATATATTTTATTAATATTTTTTTAACTTAATTTAATTTAATACATTATTTGTCAAAAGTAGAACTAAAACCATGAGGAGAAATGTATGCATTTCCATGCTACTGAACAAAAATTGGATTTCAAATTTTAAAAAAAAGTTTTGACTTTTGATACACTTACCGGTAGTTTATCTTTTTTTTGGGTTAGAAATATTTTTTAGGGGTTTCAAATAATTTTTGGGGTGGGTTACAAATAATGTTTTGGTTGCAAATATTTTTTATGTTGCAAAAAGTTTTTGGGGTTACAAATCATGCATTTAATTGCTAATATTATTTTTTATTTGTTTATCTTTTTTTTGTTTTTATTGCAAAACAATGTTTTGTCACAAACATTTTTTGGGTTGCAGTTTTTGTTGTTACAACAAAAGCAAATAACCGAGAGGGTCTCGGGTTAAAAGACATTGGCATTAACAGCTGTGGCTGTAGGCACTATTTACATTGTAGATTGTCACTGAAGGCATCAAAACTATGAATGAACACATGTGGAGTTATGTACTTAACAAAAAATGGTGAAATAACTGAAAACATGTTTTATATTCTAGTTTCTTCAAAATAGCCACCCTTTGCTCTGATTACTGTTTTGCACACTCTTGGAATTCTCTCGATGAGCTTCAAGAGGTTTCTGAAAGGGTTTTCACTTCACAGGTGTCATCGTTTTGATGCCTTCAGTGACAATCGACAATGTAAATAGTCATGAAAATAAAGAAAACGCATTGCAACGAGAAGACCGCCACAAATGGGAAAAACTCCAGATCATTTTTCCAAACTCACCAGTAGAGTTTGGATCTCTCCACCAGAGCGTAAGTGTCTCCATCACCGATGAACGTCCTGCAGTTCAGACAGGTGAAGCACTCTGGATGATACTTCTGTTCCCCGGCAACCTGGACCATAAAACAAGAAAATCAGTGTAAATGCGGGCCTCCAAACAAAGCCAGCAGCATTGTGCACCAGGGCTGCAACAACACGAGGCGTGTCACTGGTCTGAGAAGTAGGACAAGGTCTGCTAGATTAGGTTTGATGCTGCCAGATTTCCTCTACAGCTTAGGGCCATGAGAAGAATTGAGTTATAGCCAAAAACAGAGCAGGGGATGAGCAAATGAATCAAATTGTCCGCGGATGAATGTTCTGGCTGTATGATTCCACCTCAAACTGATGACAATAAATATGCATAGGCCCACAATTTAGGCTACTTGTTTCTCCAGGCCAATTTTTTCTCGCTCGTTTATGCATTTTATTCCTTAGTGAGAGAGATCTAGTGGACATCAGCCCATCAATATTGCCCCTTTTTAATTACTTCAGGTAATTATCCGCTCTTTATGCAAATGTATGTGATACGCCAGACAAGCCGACATTAAACATAAGGTTTCCCAGGAGGTTTAATTTTTCTTATGAGTGCAAAGACACACACTCTTTATGATGCAGTTTCCATGTTTTTACAAATAAAAATAAGACACAACATTTAAAAAAAAAAATGTAACACTTAAAAAGTATTTTTTTTCTACCTGGATATTTTTATTCCAAGAAATTAACCTAAAGTAAGCATAATTGTCTAAATTGTAAATATCGCAGTATTGAGCTTTCAAAATCCTCACAATAATGCCCTGGCGTGTGACGGTCCATCCATCCATTTTCTACCGCTTATTCCCTTCGGGGTCGCGGGGGGTGCTGGAGCCTATCTCAGCTACAATCGGGCGGAAGGCGGGGTACACCCTGGACAAGTCGCCACCTCATCGCAGGGCCAACACAGATAGACAGACAACATTCACACGCACATTCACACACTAGGGCCAATTTAGTGTTGCCAATCAACCTATCCCCAGGTGCAAATATATATATATTTTAACAAATATATTTAACATTACACACAATTCACAATCATCAACAACGACACTACATATACATTAAAGTTTAAAAAAAAGTTAAAGTACCAATGGCGAAATTATTCTCTGCACTTGACCCATCACCCTTGATCACCCCCTGGGAGGTGAGGGGAGCAGTGGGCAGCAGCGGTAGCCACGCCCGGGAATCATTTTTGGTGATTTAACCCCCAATTCCAACCCTTGATGCTGAGTGCCAAGCAGGGAGGTAATGGGTCCCATTTTTATAGTCTTTGGTATGACTCGGCCAGGGTTTGAACTCACAACCTACCCATCTCAGGGCGGACACTCTAACCACTAGGCCACTGAGTAGGTTACATATTTGTACTACACCAGATGAGTTTGAGAATAACTGTACTAGTCTATTACTTATCTAAAAAGTTTGCTTTTTTCTTTCTAAAAGGCATGTTCCATGTTAAAATTGTGCTGTTTTGGGGGGCACAGCACCGATTAAATTGGTTTGATTCCATTTAAGTTTACGAACTAAGTTACGAGCTCGGTCGTGGAAACAATTGAGCTTGTAAGTTGAAGTACTACTGTACCTTATGTTCATCAACTACAGGGAAACATTATTCATTCATTATAATCAGGGCACAGACGTGCAATGATCCTTTACAAATTATTAGTCTAACCCAGTGCTTTTCAATTAGTATAATTTGTCTATTAACAAAAAAGTAACTCTGTGCGTACTAACATTAAAGAACAACTTTACTAACGTTGTTTCTTTTATTCTGTAATAAAAATGTTTTAAAAGGGGAACTTTTTTTAATTTTTATTCTGCCTAGTGTTCACAATCCGTACGAGAAACAAGAAGACAAAAAAATTGTATTTTTTTTTTTTTGCATTCTAACATTTGAAAATCAGCTCATTCTAGGTAGCTTGCAATGTAGTTAATGGGAGCAATCAATTCTACCTCTAAATGACTTTAAAAATGCATTCAAAAACTGTCAACAATACTTAATTTATGTTCCGTAACCTGTATAAGAACCAAACTGTAGTGACATTTTTATTGTAAGAGCGAACACTGAGGTATCAAACAAAAACTTGGTGAGTGTAGTTTTTTTCTGGCGCTGAAAATAGGCTACATCTCCAAAATAATCTCGAAAACCTGCGAGGTGGGGGCGTGAAATGCCGTGAAGTGGAGAAAAAGTATGCAAAAGAAGTATGTTCGTAGTATAATGGAGGAATGTTGTTTTTCCGTCATTTCCCTGAAAATGTCATCAAAATCCGTCCATAACGTTTTGAGTTGCTAACAAACAGACAAACAACCTGGCGAAAACAAAACTTCTTTGGCGCCACCTTTGTTTCCAGTTTCCATGTTTTTACCAATAAAAATAAAACATCACCAAAATATTGTATTAAATTTGAACACTCGTAAACGGTTTTTTTCTACCTAGAAATTGTTTTTTCCAAGAAACTAACCTAAAGTGAGAATACTTGTCACGTAGGGGTGTAACAGTTTTGTAAATACCACGGTATTGTAGTTTCAAAATCCTCACAATAATGCCCTGGCGTGTGATGGTATCAAACAAAAACTTGGGTGAGTGTAGTTTTTTTCTAGCGCTGAAAATAAGCTCCATCTCCAAAATAATCTCGAAAACCTGCGAGGTGGTGGAGTGGAATGCCCTAGAGTGGAGAAACAGTATGCAAAAGAAGTAGAGATGTTCGATAATGGCTTTTTTGCCGATATGCGATATTCCGATATTATCCAACTCTTAATTACCGATTCCGATATCAACCGAAACCGATATATACAGTCGTGGAATTAACACATTATTATGCCTAATTTTGTTGTGATGCCCCGCTGGATGCATTAAACAATGTAACAAGGTTTTCCAAAATAAATCAACTCAAGTTAGGAACATCTCTGCGCTGCTGACCCGTCTCCGCTCGGGATGGTGTCGTGCTGGCCCCACTATGGACTGGACTCTTACTATTATGTTGGATCCACTATGGACTGGACTCTCACAATATTATGTCAGACCCACTCGACATCCATTGCATTCGGTCTCCCCTAGAGGGGGGGTGGGGCGTTACCCACATATGCGGTCCTCTCCAAGGTTTCTCATAGTCATTCACATCGACGTCCCACTGGGGTGAGTTTTTCCTTGCCCTTATGTGGGCTTTGTACCGAGGATGTCGTTGTGGCTTGTGCAGCCCTTTGAGACACTTGTGATTTAGGGCTATATAAATAAACATTGATTGATTGATTGAAGTTATGGAAAAAAATGCCAACATGGCACTGCCATATTTATTATTAAGTCACAAAGTGCTTTTTTTTTTTAACATGCCTCAAAACAGCAGCTTGGAATTTGGGACATGCTCTCCCTGAGAGAGCATGTGGAGGTTGAGGTGGGCGGGGTTGAGGGGCGGGGGGGGGGGGGCAGTAGGGGGTAGCGGGGGTGAATATTGTAGCGTCCCGGAAGAGTTAGTGCTGCAAGGGGTTCTGGGTATATGTTCTGTTGTGTTTATGTTGTGTTACGGTGCGGATGTTCTCCTGAAATGTGTTTGTCATTCTTGTTTGGTGTGGGTTCACAGTGTGGTGCATATTTGTAACAGTGTTAAAGTTGTTTATACGGCCACACTCAGTGTGACTTGTATGGCTGTTGACCAAGTATGATTTGCATTCACTTGTGTGTGTGATAAGCCGTAGGTATTATGTGATTGGGCCGACACGCAAAAGTGCCTTTAAGGTTTATTGGCGCTCTGTACTTCTCCCTACGTCCGTGTACACAGCGGCGTTTTAAAAAGTCATACATTTTACTTTTTGATATCGATAATTTCCTAAATTACATTTTAAAGCATTTATCGGCCAATAATATCGGCAGTCCGATGTTATCGGACATCTCTACCCTCAGCTATCAAGGCAGAAAGGAAAGGAAACAAAACTGTGAAATCACATTGAACACTTAATACGCTCTCAAAAAGAAGGTGCAAAAATAAGGAATATGTAAGTATATGCTTAATAAAGTGTAAGAAAATAGTGCAAAGTGTGAAAATGTAAACAAAGAGACACCTGAGAAAAACAATTTTTTGCAGGTTTAGTGGCAGGAAGTGACAGCTGTGCTCTAAAGGGTGAGTGCGGCTAAGGTGGTCTTGGTGGGGACGAGAGCCCTGCATCATTTACAGACCACATTGGTCCGTTTTTAAAGAAAATCCAATAAACTGCCAAACTGTCTAGGTGACTTTTCCTTTTTTATCCACAATTTCTTCATTTTGACTCTCTCTTCTCACTCCATGCAAAGAATCAACCGCCAGACAACAAGATGGTGCAACCAAACATGATCGTTGATACTGTTATCTGATTGGCTGTTAGCGTGTCACGTCATAATTTCCTGCGTTGCTCGTGCCTTTGTTCATGCAACCAACCTTGCTTCCATACTTCCGCTTTCTTCCGACAAATAAAAAAATAAAATAAAATTGTTTTATGGAACACATTTTTTATTGACATCAATTACGTGTCTATCATGATATATATTGATATCGTTTAATTGCAAACACCATCTCCAGCACCCCCCGCGACCCCAAAATGGATAAGCGGTAGAAAATGGATGGATGGATGGATGGATGAAGGCATAATGGTGAAGTTCTAAGGGCGAGAGAGCAGTACAAAGGAGTCATACAATCTTGTATAGGTCATTCATTACTTTATGGGCAGCTGAGTAGAAATAATTTATGAGTGGATAACTAATCAAATTCAGGGTACAGGAAATGAATGTCAGCATAGTGTGTGTGTTGGGAAGGAAACATAACGTGTGTGTGTGTGTGTGTGTGTGTGTGTGTGTGTGTGTGTGTGCTTCCAAATGGGATACAGGAAGAAGACAGGACAGCTGGATGAGGATGGGAAGGGTGTGTGATTCTGTATAATCTGACACTGCCATGCCCTAGTGCTTACACACACACACATTCTTGTATTTCTTACCTTCTTGAGACCTCCAAAAAAATGCCTACCTCTTTAGGACCACCCTTTCTAGATACCGTATATAAAGACTTGTATTTACAACATTAATTATTTATACATATTATGTAAGTATAAAAAAGGTCAGCTTTTAGTTAATTATTATTATTATTTTGTTTGTAATTGGTTTTTAATCTTCATTATTTACTTCAAGTTATTACAGTACTGTATGTCTCTATATACGTTTTTATTTTATTTTATTAATTTTGGTCAAAGGGGGCGCATTTCAATTTCTTACACACACTTGTTATTACATATGTTGGCCACAGGGGGAGCACTTCAAATTTTTTACACACACTTGTTATTACATATGTTGACCCAAGGGGGGAGCACTTCAATTTCTTACACACACTTGTTATTACATATCATACCTGCCAACTACTCCGGTTTTCCCGTAATTAGTACGGTTTTCATCAACCTATTCCGGGTTACGGTTGCAGTGATAAAAAATTCGGTTTTTCATTAATTACAATTTTTTTATTTTTTTTAAGTTTTATTCACAAAATCGCGTAACAACAATGTCAATCGACACTGCTTCCCGTAACTTCCTATCGAGCCATTCCGAATGCCATGCGCGAGGCTATTTATAGCACCGCTGCCAAGCACGAGGCACCAGTTGCCATTGTTTCCAAACGAGCGAACGATCATGGAAAAATCGCAAACGAGTCTTAAACCGAAAAGAAAACTGCAGTCATTCCGTGAAGAATATTCAAAAGCCTATGCGGGAATAATCATCCGTTCCAAAAAGGGTGAAAACTACGTGAATTGCACCTTGTGCAGACAAGATTTTTCGATCGGACACGGAGGAATTAGCGATGTAAAAGACCACGTTGGGAATGCAATACGGCTTCCACAGGCGAAAAAATTTACAAAATACTCGCGGAAGAAATAGACTCAAACGAAATTCCTTGGCAGAATTTGGTTTGCTTTGCTGCCGATAATGCTGCAGTGATGATGGGATCTAAAAAGGGTGTTGCAGCTTTCATTACGGAAATGTCCCCTTCGGTTTACATCGCCGGTAAGTACAGTTCGTAGCATAAAAAAACTCACAAAACATAAAATTTTAAGTAAATCTTTTATTACATAAACAATAAATCAAATCAAAAATAATTTCTGTGTACAGTATATCTTTTTATTTGTGATAACGATAACATGTTCAAAACAAGTAACATATAACTATCATACTATTCTATTACTCTTTATTAATTTGAAAAATGTCGTCATGAAGTTTTATATTTATTTATATTTCTTTCATAAACCAAAATCTCGACTTGAAGTTTCTTGTTACAATAATGTCTGCAATATCAATAATGACATTTCTTATTTATATTGTGTAATTTGAACCAAATACTCTCAAAAATCTTATTCTTTCAAGTTGTTGAAAGTTTCAACATATTAACTGTCAAAATAATTTCAAACTATTGAAGTTAGCTTACAGAATAAACATGTCAATCAACCCATATGATTTTTGCTGTAATATTTTTGTTTTGAAAAGTCACTGTGACTGATAGAAAAGTGATGGTTTTAGCAACATTTTAACCTGTCTGAATGCTAATAATCATTTTGCGTCGGGGGGCGAACCTGAACCCCCCACCAGGACTTTGTCCTGGACCTACCGGGGCCTGTGGCCCCTGGACCCTGGCTACTAGGTTTTTCTGATTTCAAAAGTTGGCAGGTATGACATATGTTGACCTGAGGGGGGAGCACTTCAATTTCTTACACACACTTGTTATTACATATGTTGACCCAAGGGGGGAGCACTTCAATTTCTTACACACACTTGTTATTACATATGTTGGCCAGAGGGGGAGCACTTCAAATGTTTGCACACACTTATTACGTATGTTGATTAGAGGGGGGAGCACTTTTAAAAGCGACACACAGTCAATTTGAAAAATCCTTCCTTTTTGGGACCACCCTCATTTTGATTTCACCACCAGGGGTGCAAATGAGACATCATGGTCCGTATCGAGACCATGATTTCGGTCCTAACTTGTTCACCAGTCCTCATATACTTTTCCTCACTGATGTCTCAAAAAGGGTAGAAATTAGAGATGTCCGATAATATCGGGATGCCGATATTATCGGCCGATAAATGCTTTAAAATGTAATATCGGAAATTATCGGTATCGGTTTCAAAAAAGTAAAATGTATGACTTTTTAAAACGCCGCTGTGTACACGGACGTAGGGAGAAGTACAGAGCGCCAATTAACCTTAAAGGCACTGCCTTTGCGTGCCGGCCCAATCACATAATACCTACGGCTTATCACACACACAAGTGAATGCAAAGCATACTTGGTCAACAGCCATACAGGTCACACTGAGGGTGGCCGTATAAACAACTTTAACACCGTTACAAATATGCACCACACTGTGAACCCACACCAAACAAGAATGACAAACACATTTCGGGAGAACATCCGCACCGTAACACAACATAAACACAACAGAACATATACCCAGAACCCCTTGCAGCACTAACTCTTCCGGGACGCTACAATATTCACCTCTGCTACCCCCTACCGCCCCCCCCCCCAACCCCGCCCACCTCAACCTCCTCATGCTCTCTCAGATAGAGCATGTCCCATATCGGATATCGGCAAAAAAGCCATTATCGGACATCTCTAGTAGAAATACAAGAACACACACACACACACACACACACACACACACACACACACACACACACACACACACACACACACACGCACACACACACACACACACTAGGACCCCATTTGCCAGACAGCAGCTGTCGTCACCATGCTTGGGCAACACATCCACCCTCAGGTGACAATTACAAGTAAAAAAAAAACAATTAGGGGAAAGAAAGACGGTTTTGTCATATTTCAAAATAAAAGCCCTACTTCATGTGACTGTTGACAAGCGTGCCATGTATGAATGCAGCACCGGCCCAACAAGACACTTCACACAGCTGCGTTTCATCCAGTGTGTCATGATCTCATCACATTCACTGCGTCCAAACGTTGTTTGGCAGCAGAGTTCTTTAACGACTGCAGGCCTTAAGGTCACATGAACAGGATGTGATTATACTTTTACTTTAGCTCGTTCTTTGGCATCAAGCTGCTACTTTTATTTGGAGGACATTTACTTTTCAATACTAAAACTAAAAGCATAGGCAACTTCAATAAGGGCGTTTCTCCTTTTTCGTGATCCACTGCATAAGAAGTGAAGTGAATTATATTTATATAGCGCTTTTCTCTAGTGACTCAAAGCGCTTTACATAGTGAAAGCCAATATCTAAGTTACATTTAAACCAGTGTGGGTGGCACTGGGAGCAGGTGGGTAAAGTGTCTTGCCCAAGGACACAACAGCAGTGACTCGGATGACAGAAGCGGGGATCGAACCTGCAACTCTCAAGTTGCTGGCACGGCCGCTCTACCAACCGAGCCATACCGCGCCAAAGAAAAATGTGACGATAACCATAGAACCAAAGTCCATGTCCAGGCTGCTGAAAAAAGGGGAGAAAGTGAAAGAGTCTTGCATACGGCTGGACGATGAAACGATATCAACATACAGTATATCGCGATAGACACCTAACGAAGATCACAAAAAAATGCGTTTGATACATTTTTTTTTCTGCTTTGTTGGAAGAAAGTGGAAGTTGTGCAGCAAGGTTGGTTGCATGAACAACGGCACCCGCTTTCTGGTAACCAAGCAACACAGGAAGTGACCACTGATCTGTGGAAGTGACACGCTAACAGCCAATCAGGTAACAGTATCAACTATCAAGTTTGGTTGGTTTGATTCTTTGCATGGAGTGAGAAGAGAAAGTCAAAATGAAGAACTTGTTGAAAAAGAGGAAAAGTCTCCTGGACAATATGGCACTTTTTGTTTTGTTTTTTAAAACGGACCGTAGTCAGACCAATATGGTCTGTAAATGATGCAAGGCGCTTGTACCCACTAAGACCGCTACTACCACACCACCTTAGCCACACTCACCCTTTAGAGCACAGCTGTAACCTCCCTTGTACTAAACCTGCAGAAAATAGTTCTTCTCAGGTCTCTCTGTTTACATTTTCACACTTTATTAATAATTTCTTACATATTCCTTATTTTTGCAATAAGATATTGTTAAGTGTTTAATGTGATTTTAGTATTTTGTTTACAATGAGTGTTTTCCATGCTTGTGTTGACATTTCATTTCCTTTCTACCTTGACAGCTGAGTTGATTATAATCAGAGGAAGGTTACGTTACATTTGAAATAAAAATGTTTACAAGTAATATATTTTTCCATAGATCATTAAAAATATAAATAATTATCGATATCGAACCGAGAAAAAACACTTACATCCTGATGTAGTTTTCAGTTATATCGCCCAGTTCTAGTCTTGCGTCATGCACATATTCAGTAATCAAGTGGTCATGAAAGGGGAGAGTGGAGATCCGCCTCCACAAGCCCAGCAGAGAGTATTACTACTTCACACAGAAGCAAAATACAAAAAAATAATACTGTAAATAGGGATGTCCGATAATATCGAACTAATATCGGCCGATAAATGCTTTAAAATGTAATATTGGAAATTATCGGTATCAGTTTCAAAATGATCGGTATCGGTTTCAAAAAGTAACATTTCTGACTTTTGAAACGCCGCTGTGTACACGGACGTAGGGAGAAGTACAGAGCCCCAATAAACCTTAACCGACCCAATCACATAATATCTACGGTTTTTCACACACATAAGTGAATGCCAAGCATACTTGGTCAACAGCCATACAGGTCACACTGAGGATGGCCGTATAAACAACTTTAACACTGTTACAAATTTGCGCCACACTGTGAACCCACACCAAACAAGAATGACAAACACATTTCGGGAGAACATCCACACCGTAACACAACAGAACAAATACCCAGAACCCACTTGCAGCACTAACTCTTCCGAGACGCTACAATATACACCCCCCGCTACACCCTACCCCCTAAACCCCAGCCCCCAACCCCGCCCACCTCAACCTCCTCATGCTCTCTCAGGGAGAGCATGTCCCAAATTCCAAGCTGCTGTTTTGAGGCATGTTAAAAAAAATAATGCACTTTGTGACTTCAATAATAAATTGGCATTTGTTTCCATAACTTGAGTTGATTTATTTTGGAAAACCTTGTTACATTGTTTAATGCATCACAACAAAATTAGGCATAATAATGTGTTAATTCCACGACTGTATATATCGGTATCGGTTGATATCGGAATCGGTAATTAAGAGTTGGACAATATCGGATATCGGCAAAAAAGCCATTATCGGACATCTCTAACTTCAAAGATAAAAAAACCAGCAAAAATGGAGCAAAACAAGCATAAAATAATCAGAAAAAGCTGAAATGTTGATACTAATAACAAATAAAAACACTGTTGTGAATGTAAAGAGTGTTAAAGTAATATCAAAGTGTTAGAAGTTTTTCCTTGCATCAGTTGCCACATGTTTTCTTTAACGTACAAGGAGTCTTAAAACTGAATTTGTGTTAAAATGATTGACATGTTATGCTTGGCTGCGGAGTATCAACAGACAGGACTTTCAAGCCAATCACAGCCATTCGTGTCGGACTATTTAAGGCCTCTTGGCGACACTAAAAACACGGAAAAAACCACTAAGTCAGGGATACTTGACACCTCCTTCATACGATTAGTCGCCGATGTTGACATTTTGCGAGCGATCACTCGTCTGCGGCCGACAGTAGCCAGCGTCCTGCTGAGGACAAACGTCAGTGGAAGGAAGCGCCGCAGTGAAAACAAACATGGCGGCTGGCGTCATGCAGCATGGATGAAGTTACACCAGCCATAATATTACAAACACATAAAAAAGATGTGTTGTGGGAATTGCTGCGAGCGGTGTTTATTAGGTCAGATTTTTTCAATGTATAATTTTTAATGATGATGAAACTTGCACAGTAGAAGGGGAGCATATTTGGTGACACAAACACAATGTGGGTCACACTCGTTATTATAAGGCAGGTAAAAACTAGGTTAAAAAAAAAAAAGAAACATTAAAAACGTAATAGATGAACAAAATAAAATAAATGCACATATATAGTAACCTAAAAATAACTGCATTTTAGGGAAGGGTATAGCAATTATTTTGTTTTATAAATATAAAAATATTGTAGTAAAAGCTTGTAAAAAAATTTTTTCTCGACTTTGTTTTTATTTAAAACATGTTTTTTTAACAATAACAAATAATCTAAAGAGAAAATATTTTTGAGGCTTCAATTTGCATTTGCAACACTGGGTTATTGTTGTACTGTAGGTGACGAAATATTAATGGTTGATAAAAAAAAAAAGGCATTTTAAATAATTCATGTTTTTTCTTTTTCATTTTGATTATTTGACTGATTTATGACTTTCTCTATTGTTTGTTATTGATAATAATTACCACATGTTTGTTATTGGCAATAATTACCACATGTGTGAGTATACAGGATGATGTTATCACAAGCCTCAATCAGCTTCCGTTATTACCAGTCTGGCTAAAAATAGTGAGTGATCTCATATCAACCATAGACGCAACAAATTAAAAGTGCTTAGAGGCACCATTTTACTGTCATACTGTAGCGTTTACAGTAAAGCCAAACAAAAGTCCACATGCAGAACCAATGCCTTTGTGTACCCATTTCTTCAAATACCCACTGATGTTTTGACATTGAAACCGAAACAACATGCAAGGAGAGACGTTTGACAAAAATTTCACAGTCCCTCCAGGATTTCCTGACATCCCAATTTATGCAAATTCAACCAAATTGCGGCGAATTATGCGCAACAACTTGCAAAAACCCCCTCAAATAGCCCAATTCTCGTCCTAGCTCAGACTTACTTTCTGTTACTTTTTACTGCGCTAATGTATAAGTAAATATATAAATACAACTAAGCTGCACGTTACAATCAAATGGCTGGTGCGTGTCCAGTACAAAACTGAGATTCAACACTTTTTATGGTGCAATAAAAGACTGAAGTGACACACCATAAACTGAACACTACTGCCATCTAACGCAGGGGTGTCAAACTCATTTGAGCTCAGAGGCCGAAAATCTATGCACACGGGCATTAAAACTAAAAAATAAAGACAACTTCAGATTGTTTTCTTTATCTTACTTTGGCCAAAAATAGAACAAACACATTCTGAAAATATTCCCCAAAAAATATAGGAAAAAACACGTGCAGCAGTAAAGTTTAGATCCATGAAGGAAAGAAGAAAGTGACTGAATGTTTATAACTGAATACATTTGCATATGCATAACATTTTTATTTTGTGGGGGTTTTTTTGTGTTATTTTTTTAAAATGAATTAACGATTATGACAACCTTTTTCCAAAACACAATATAGAATAGAAGATATAACAGTATAATGCATACATTTATTAAAATGTATTGTGGGTCCCCATTTTTATGACTTGATGGGGTGCCTGGGACCCCGTTTTGAAAATTCCTAGCGCCAACACGAGGGATGTCCGATAATATCGGATTGCCGATATTATCGGCCGATAAATGCTTTAAAATGTAATATCGGAAATGATCGGTTTCAAAATTATCGGTATCGGTTTCAAAAAGTAAAATGTATGACTTTTTAAAACGCCGCTGTGTACACGGATGTAGGGAGAAGTACAGAGCGCCAATAACCTTAAAGGCACTGCCTTTGCGTGAAGGCCCAGTCACATAATATCTACGGCTTTTCACACACACAAGTGAATGCACGCATACTTGGTCAACAGCCATACAGGTCACACTGAGGGTGGCCGTATAAACAACTTTAACACTGTTACAAATATGCGCCACACTGTGAACCCACACCAAACAAGAATGACAAACACATTTCGGGAGAACATCCGCACCGTAACACAACATAAACACAACAGAACAAATACCCAGAACCCCTTGCAGCACTAACTCTTCCGGGACACTACAATTTCCACCCCCGCCCACCTCAACCTCCTCATGCTCTCTCAGGGAGAGCATGTCCCAAATTCCAAGCTGCTGTTTTGAGGCATGTTAAAAAAAATAATGCACTTTGTGACTTCAATAATAAATATGGCAGTGCCAAGTTAACATTTTTTTTCCATAACTTGAGTTGATTTATTTTGGAAAACCTTGTTACATTGTTTAATGCATCCAGCGGGGCATCACATCAAAATTAGGCATAATAATGTGTTAATTCCACGACTGTATATATCGGTATCGGTTGATATCGGAATCGGTAATTAAGAGTTGGACAATATCGGAATATCTGCGAAAAAGCCATTATCTAGCCAACACTGATGGAGTTTTGGTGCGTGCAATACTGCAGCAGGCGTCTGTGGCTTGCGGGCCGGTTCTAATACTAATCACATATCATCCCGGGCCCATAGATAATCCGGCCTTGACTTTGACACCACTGATCTAACGTCTTGGACTTGCAAATTTAATTTAAAAAATATAATGTCATACTAAAAAATTTTACTCGGAAATGTGGTAATGAAACAAAACATAACTGGACAGCAGTTGTCATCAGCTCATTTTTAAATGTTGCAATACAAAAATATATTTTAATATCAAAACCATCCATTTTCCCCTCTGGGGGCAAGTGGAAGGCGGGGAACACCCCAGACAAGTCTTCACCTCCTCCAGGGCCAACACAGATGGACAACATTCTTACTCACATTCACACACTAAGGCCAATTTAGTGTTGCCAAAACAATTCATATTCACTAACACACACAAACGTACCGATTCCAAGGTACCGGGAAATGGTACTGTATCGATTCTAATGTGAACGGTACCCAACCCCACTCTCAACAGTTCACACACGCCGTTACCGTGCAGGAACATACATGAATATTTAAGAAGAACACTTTTCAAGCGTAAAATATACACGGAGAATGTTTGCAACTTGTGGACGACACAGCAGACAGCAGACAATAATAATATTAATTATTAATACTGTATATATTGCAACATTTTCTCATTACATTACACCTGTTTGATCTGTTTGCTTTGTTTGTTTTTCTTTTGTAAAAGTATTTTTAAAATCTAAAACAACGTATCACAAAAGTATCACCTCAGAAAACAGTACCACCATAATGACCAACAATAAAATACAGTAACATAGTAGGCCTAAATATTCATTAAAAACTGTCACAACGCGGTGAGGGATGTCTTGTCTTGGTTTTTTCTGTCTTGTGATGTGCATGTTTTAGTTTGAAAAGTAACTCTCCTCTCGTTTCAGGTCACTTGCCCTTCCTTTTGTGTCATCAGTCTGACGTCATCCCTGTTCCCTGATTGTTTCCACCTGTTCCCTATTACCCTCATGTGTCTTATAAGCCCACTCCTCCCTTTGTTCTGTGCCAGATTGTTTCGTTTATTCGTGCTCTCTAGCATCCATGTTCCTGTCCATGCCTTGTCTGGGCTTGCCTAGTCTTGTGAATAAGTTCCTTGATCTTGAATCCCTTCGTTACTATTTTGAGTTTTTCCTTTCTTCCTCCTCAGCAGAGTGATTTTTTGTTATTTAGTATATTCAGCCGAAGTGGTGAGTTTCAGTTATTTTTCATTCTTTCCTCAAATTTTTGAGTGACTATTTTTGTTAATACTTTATTAGATTAGTTAGTGTAGAAATTTTCATAGCTATTTGTTTCTTCCTCCTGTTGGAGCGTTTTCTGTTTATACATTTTATAGCATATACGGCGCCAATTATAGTTCGTCTTTGCTTTTGTGTTTTCCTCCGTTCGGAGTGATTTTTGGTTGTTCCTATTTTTTTTGGAACCTTTTTTCCGATTAGTTTTTGGTTAAAATAGATATTGTAATCCTTGACTTTGGAGGTGAAAGGAAGTTGTCAAAATAAAAGCCTGTCTAAATTCCCTACTCTGCACCTGAGTCCTATCCTTTTACCAAGCCTGACAAAAACAAGGCAAAGGTTTTATTTCAACATTTATATTGAATATTTTTGGCCACTAACATATTTAATTACCGTATTTTCCAGACTATATAGCGCACCGATATATAGTCGAGTAGGACCGGTTTGGATGGCTATAAGATGGGACGGCACTTCTACTTCCGGCTGAAAGCACCTAATAAGGAGGGCACTGCAGAAACTACAGTGAGCGAACTCGTCCAAAAGATGGCACAATAGCACAAACAATAACAAACCTGTTAGAGTATTTGCTTTATTTTTTTGTGTTAGCATATTAGCTAATGCTAACGATGCTCGCTTGATCACATTACGATAGCACGTACAAATAAGCATGAAAACACTCCTAGAGACATAATACAGGGGACAGTTTAAGAAGTGTAAACAATTTTAGTTATACCGTATTTTTCGGACTATAAGTCACAGTTTTTTTCATAGTTTGGCCGGGGGTGCGACTTATACTCAGGAGCGACTTATGTGTGAAATTATCAACACATTACCGTAAAATATCAAATAATATTATTCAGCTCATTCACGTAAGAGACTAGACGTATAAGATTTCATGGGATTTAGCGATTAGGAGTGACAGATTGTTTGGTAAACATATAGCATGTTCTATATGTTATAGTTATTTGAATGACTCTTACCATAATATGTTACGTTAACATACCAGGCACGTTCTCAGTTGGTTATTTATGCCTCATATAACGTACACTTATTCAGCCTGTTGTTCACTATTCTTTATTTTAAATTGCCTTTCAAATGTCTATTCTTGGTGTTGGGTTTTATCAAATACATTTCCCCCAAAAATGCGACTTATATATGTTTTTTTCCTTCTTTATTATGCATTTTCGGCAGGTGCGACTTATACTCTGGTGCGACTTATACTCCGAAAAATACGGTATTATAAAACTTACAAAAGTTTCTTGAAGCGATGATCAAGGAATCCATACAAGCAGAAACGCTATGGATGGCTAAAAGACGGAACGGCACTTCTACTTCCGTCTGAAAGCACTACTAAGGAGGGGCACGGCAGAAACTGTCCAAAAGATGGCACCATAGCACAAACAATAACACACCTTTTCAGTGTATTTGCTTGTTTTTTGTTTTGTTTTTTTAAACTAGCATAATGGCCGTCAGTGAAGAAAAATCTATAAATTAGCCACACCGTTTTATAAGCCGCAGGGTTCAAAACATAGGAAAAAAGTAGCAGCTTATAGTCCGGAATTTACGGTAAGTGATTATTTAGCGTACCACTAGATTGAGCGGGTACTAGTAGTGGTATGCGTACCACGGTCTAAAAATCACTGGTTTAAAAAATTTGCTGCGGGCCGCACTTTGGAAACCCCCGCTGTAGGAGATGACAGATTAGGGCAAATACGGTTACGAGAAACATGAAAAACACAGCAGGCGATATTATTGATGACCACACGAGAAAGCCCCCATTGCATCTAGGCCAGGCCTGCACTTAAAGACCGAGGTCAAGTACTCATCCTACGCCTTGGTACCGTAGAGCTCGCATCCATTGTGACAATACCAGCAAACATAAGTAAATAACGCCGACACAATCAGGGCATCCATTCCCTCTACAAAGACTTGTAAAGGAGAGAGCAGCGCTATGAAATGACACGGCGTAAAAAGAAAGTGACCCACATTTAAACGGCAGGCTTGAAAAGATGGAGGACGCGCACACGCATCAGCCGGCGTCCTGTACCTCCACATCAGCACCCACTCCCACTCACCTTCTTGTCCCTTCTCCACAGCCTGAGACAGCAGAAGCTCCACAAAAACAAGTCCCCAACCATGACGGTCACCGAGAGCCGGCGTCTCCGTGCGGCTCTATTTCATTCTAACGAGAAGGCACGCTCCACATACTACACACTCACACACGCTACACACACACACACAGGACAGGCAGCGGTCACTGTGGTAGAGCGAGGAGGGCGGGAGGCGAGCGAACACACGCCTCTGCAGCTGAGCTCATCCCCTCCTGTCTGCCCTCCCACACACACGCCTCCTCTCCTACTTTAGCAATGACCTCATCGCTTCCTGTTTGGCCCCGCCCCCTCTCCAAACACACACACACACTCCCCCGGGTCATCAGCTAATTCTTGTATTCGTCTTTTTTAATCTTCTTAAAAGGCACACTTCCACCAATTAACACTCATAAGGAAACACAATTTTCATGTATTCATTATTATCCAATAGCGCTGTGCGTAAGTGATGGGAAGAAAACCTCTGGCTTGATTAGGGATAAGCCATTTGGGGTCGGCTATTTGGTCTGCATGTATGCATCTATAAATTCCCAATATACGTATGATGACTTTGGGGGGAAAAAAATGGTGTTTTGTATTTAGGTCATTACGGTTACTTATGGAGGCAAAAATGGAGTGCAGTACTTGGCTGTGATCGAAAGAAGAACAATATTAGTTATGGGAGGTTGACATAATCTACTCCAGTGATTCTCAAACTGTGAATCACTCAAATGATTAGTGTTTTATTTTCCTATATTCAACCGGCATGTGATTTGACCACAATGAAAAAGACTGAAAAAATTTCCGGGGGTCTGGGGGTTTTTCACCAAACATGCTAAAATTAACAAAGACAGCACCATTTGAAGAAAATATTTTAGTTTTTTAAAGACATGAAAACATCATTAAGAGAACATACATAACCCAATTATCCTAATGAATCACTGTATATGGTTCAGTCCCAACCATACTTGCCAACCTTGAGACCTCCGAGGTGGGGGGTGGGGGGCGTGGGACGTGGTCGGGGGCGTGGTTAAGATATATATATATATACATATATATATATATATATATATATATATATATAAGAAATACTTGACTTTCAGTGAATTCTAGCTATATATATATATATATATATATATATATATATATGTATATATATATATATATATATATATATATATATATATATATAAATAAATAAAAGAAATACTTGAATTTCAGTGTTCATTTATTTACACATATACACACACATAACACTCCTCTACTCATTGTTGAGTGAAGGGTTGAATTGTCCATCCTTGTTCTATTCTCTGTCACTATTTCAGAACACACACATTATACAAATATAGATTATAAAATCAATAAGAAAACGGGAGCTCTAATTTTGGGAGTCTGAATTAGGATCAGAAGTTCCTATATAAACATTGCGTACTCACGTCGCCATTTTGTATTCATTACTGCAGCTGTACACTGGATTCATTCACAAATACAAACTACAACTCACAAACACTTTAGAGTTAGGCTCCACCATCAGAATGTGTACTTAAACTTACAAAGATCATATGGATATTATTCAGTGAGTTGATTCACCAAAACTAACCTGTTATACAGGAGGAAAAAGCACACAGGACGTTTCAATTGTTCACAGACTGGTCGCGCTCATCAGAATGACAAGACACTTCCGGTCTGCAGGTGATAGCATTCAATTGGGAAGAAACGCCCTACTGCCCCCTACTGACCAATGTGAATACTGATAAATGTGTAATGACAGCTCCAAAAACGAATTCAAACCACAAAATAAACTAAATAAATCAACACAAAAATGTGACACATTATGGGTGGGTCACATATGCATGTACAACAGGCTGTCAACACGTCACTCAGGTCCGCATGGAGCTGGAGGGGGCGTGGCCTCCAGCTCCGCCTGAATTTCGGGAGATTTTCGGGAGAAAATGTGTCCCGGGAGGTTTTCGGGAGAGGCGCTGAATTTCGGGAGTCTCCCGGAAAATCCGGGAGGGTTGGCAAGTATGGTCCCAACAGTATTTAGTCACTAATATTTACATCTTGTGTTCATTTCACATCCACAGGTGTCACATTGATCACAGTGTTATTATCTACAGGAAAATAGGATATAGATTTATGAAAATAATTAAACATGTTTAGTATTGTTTACTCATATTTGAAAATAGGAAATAATAATAATGTGAGGACACTGACATATTGCATGAAACAAGTGTGAAAATATTTACCTTCAAGATTGTTACACCACTGACAATATTGTTTCAAGAGACTACATAAGAACTTAATATTACAAAATAGTATTAAATGCAAATTTATTTCAAATAAATTGTTAACTGGAATCAATAATGCGACTCTTTGAATTTCTGTAATTTCATAATATATTTTCACGTGGCTTTTTATTTTGAGAAAAACCCATTTATATTTCGCAAAGCAATAATTGGTTAATATTTAAAACAAACATGCGTATTTCGCAAGCAAATATTTTTTAGCTTACCTCATTAATAACAACCCTGTCTGCAACTGAATTGGGTTGTTTGGGTGGATCTTTCCTCTCGATGTCTACGGCAGTTGTCGATGTAAACAAAGGATGAAGTCCGTAAGGTTTGCTCACTTTCGGTTGACATTCAAAAGTACCAGCTAGTGAAAAGTTCGTTTTCTTTGCTTCAAGTTGTTTCATATGTTTTTGACGTTTCGCATGTACTTCCAAAGCCTTGAAACCTCGTGATCCATAGTCAATATTATCATGACACCACGTGCACAAAACCTTTCCGGGACGATCGATTTTCCGAATAAAATCACCGAACAAAGTCGTAAATTCCTTCTTCCCAACAGTATCAGTGATTTCCCTTTCCATCCAATCCCATCGAAACTTATTTTTCACATGTTTATCAATTTCTTTTACTCGTAAAGCGTCCTTTCTCTCGAGAACCGACATCGTTTACATATGGAAAATGGCGGTAATAACCATTATGAATGATGACGTTATTAACGTCATCATTCATAACAGATGTCCTGATTGGTCACAAGGAACATATCGACCAATCAACTACGGCGTAATATAAACTACGTATCGAATCTTGATTTAGGGTCGGGAAAAAAAACGGAAAAACGGGAGATAATTTTTTTCCCCCCCCGAGATTAAAAAAGACGGAATTCCGACTTTAGACGGAAAAATCACATGCCTGATTCAAACACAGTGTTACTGTTCAAATTGTGTGTAATGTTACAGTGGCCAAAATTATTAGATATACTTGTGAGTACTATTTTAGTGAGTACTTAGGCCTACTGTTTTTTAATGTTGGTCATTATGGTGGTACTTGGTGAAAAAAGTTTTGAGCTACTCAAACAGGACTTTAGCAGATTTACAGATACATTTTGCCATATTAGGGCTGGGTGATTAATCGAAAATGAATTAAAACAAATATTTTGCACAATATATTTTTTAAATTGTATTTTGTATTTGTTCTACTAACAGACAGTACCCCTTCACCTCTTAAGGCCCAAGCTGTTTGTTTACATACTTTTTTTTAATTTCTCTTTGCTATTTGGGCTTATTGGACCCTAATTAGAATAAAAACTAAGAATCATATTTTGATATGATGTACTTAGTCTATAAGTAACAAACGTGTACTTCATGTTTAGTAACATGCTAATTATTATTTTTACACTTTTTTTCCAAATTCCATTGTATGTTATACTCTTCTGACACAACCAGATGGCAGTATAAGTGTCCACATAAGCGGCCATAAGACCCCAATTCAGTGGTGCACACAATTTTGGAAATAAGAGCTAAAAGGGGCTGTCCACGCATGTGGCCACTAAGCCTTTTTAAAATACAATACTGGTAGTGTAGTTACACGACAGAAAGCCAGGGGTCGCAATGCCTGAAGACTGCCAGAAAGGCAGCAGAAATAGTAGTCACGTGACACCAGGAATGGATACCTCGTTTTGTCCTTTTATAGGTATCGACTGAAGTCTGTTGGTACTACAGATTCATGTAAAATCATTGATGCCTTTGTTGCACCTGCAATAACTCTGTCTGAAGTACTTGGTTGGGAAATAATCAGTCAAGCATGTTAAAAATTTCCATGCCAACAAAGCAAGAAGAGGGCGCTGAAAAGTCGAGTAAGGTTCCACTTTTCAAAATGCGCAAGCTCGATGCTAATTCACATTGGATTTACCATAAACCATTTCTACATTTCTAAATTTAATAATTAATACTACAACAAAAATAATAAGGGTACCAATGTTTTTTATTTTATTTTTTTACAATAACTCGTTATAATTCTGACTACTGAGCTGCCAGTTTTTCTTTTTTATCGTAAAATGTGTTTTTTGTTTTTTTTACAGTATCGTTTGTGTTTAAATTATGAAAAAACATAACGCCTTCACAAACAAAGTTCAGTTTTCATAGATAATGTCAGAGGGATATTGATTTGAAAAAAGTAACTAATAATTGACTCATACTTTGCACGGTTTCTGTTGTTTAGATCAGTGTTTTTCAACCTTTTTTGAGCCAAGGCGCATTTTTTTAATTAAAAAAACTCGGAGGCACACCACCAGCAGAAATCATTAAAAAATGAAACTCAGTAGACAATAAAAAGTCGCTGTCGCAATTGTTGGATATTAATTCAAACCATAACCAACCATGTATCACTATAGCTCTTGTCTCAAAGTAGGTGTACTGTCACCACCTGTCACATCACACCCTGACTTATTTGGACTTTTTTGCTGTTTTCCCGTGTGTAGTGTTTTAGTTCTTGTCTTGCGTTCCTATTTTGTTGCAGTTTCATGTCTTCCTTTGGGCGCTATTCCTCGCACCTGCTTTGTTTTAGCGATCACAAATATTGAAGTTGTTGCTATCTTTGTTTGTGTGGACATTGTTGTCATGTCATGTACGGATGTACTTTGTGGACACCGTCTCTGCTCTACACGCTGTAAGTTTTTGCTGTCGTCCAGCATTCTGTTTTTGTTTACTTTGTAGCCAGTTCTGTTTTAGTTTCGTTCTACATAGCCATCCCTAAGCTTTAATGTCTTTTTTTTAGGGGCACTCACCTTTGTTTATTTTTGGTTTAAGCATAAGACACCTTTTCACCTGCACGCTGCCTCCCGCTGTCGTCTGCATATTGTGATCATTACAAACTATCGTGGGGCAGCACGGTGGAAGAGGGGTTAGTGCATCTTCCTCACAATACGAAGGTCCTGAGTAGTCTGGGGTTCAATCCCTGGCTCAGGATCTTTCTGTGTGGAGTTTGCATGTTCTCCCCGTGACTGCGTGGGTTCCCTCCGGGTACTCCGGCTTCCTCCCACCTCCAAAGACATGCACCTGGGGATAAGTTGATTGGCAACACTAAATTGGCCCTAGTGTGTGAATGTGAGTGTGAATGTTGTCTGTCTATCTGTGTTGGCCCTGCGATGAGGTGGCGACTTGTCCAGGGTGTACCCCGCCTTCCGCCCGATTGTAGCTGAGATAGGCTCCAGCGCCCCCGCGACCCCAAAGGAAATAAGCGGTAGAAAATGGATGGATGGACAAACTATCGTCGTCGTTCCAGACATCTACAAAGCAATTAGCTACCGGCTTCCACCTACTGATATGGTATGGTATAACACGGTTACTCTGCCGAGCTCTAGACCAGTGTTTTTCAACCTTTTTTGAGCCAAGGCACATTTTTGTCATAGAAAAAATGCGGAGACACGCCACCAGCAGAAAACATAAAAACAATAAACTCAGCAGCTGATATTGACAATAAAAAGTTGTTCTCGCAAGTGTTGGATAAGAATTCAAACCATAACCAACCATGCATGATTATAGCTCTTGTCTCAAAGTACTGTCACATCACACTGTGACTTATTTGGGGGTTTTTGGTGTCTTCCTGTGTGTAGTGTTTAGTTCTTGTCTTGCGCTCTTATTTTGGTGCCTTTTCCTGTTTTGTTGGTATTTTCCTGTAGAAGTTTAATGTCTTCTGTATGTTTTGTTTTAGCAAACAAGGCTATTTAAGTTGTCGCTATCCTTCTTTGTGGGGACATTGTTGATTATCATGTCATGTTCGGATGTACTTTGTGGACGCCGTCTTTGCTCCACAGTAAGTCTTTGCTGTCGTCCAGCATTCTGTTTTTGTTTACTTTGCAACCAGTTCAGTTTTTGTTTTGTTTTGCATAGTCTTCCCTAAGCTTCAATGCCTTTTCTTAGCGGCACTCGCCTTTTGTTTATTTTTGGTTTAAGCATTAGATACCTTTTTACCTGCACGCTGTCTTCTGCATATTGTTATCACAACAAACCATGTTTCCGACATCTACAAAGCAATTAGCTACCGGCTGCCACCTACTGATATGGAAGAGTACAACATGGTTACTCTGCCGCGTTCTAGACAGCACCGACACTCAACAATGGCACATTTGCAGATTATTATTACTGGTTTGCAAAAAGTATTTTTAACCCAAATAGGCGAAATTACATATTCTCCCACGGCACACCAGTCTGTATCTCACGGCACACTAGTGTGCCGCGGCACAGTGGTTGAAAAACACTGCTCTAGACAGCACCGACACTCAACAATGGCACATTATTTGCAGATTATTAATGAATATTTAAGCATATTGTACTTTAATGTTGTGCACTATGGTGGTACTTGGAGAGCCAAGATGTTTTCTGAGGTGAACAAAGTTTGAGAACCCCTGAATGAGATATTTTACTGCAGTCAACAAACGCAATAATAAACTTGACATGACTTTATCATCATTTCTCACGGAAGCAGAAGTTGCGATGCAGCTTGTGTCGAATCTTTTATCGGTTAGAGGAGCAGATATTGAAATAAAGAGGAAGTAGAAGGAGGGAAGTCTCCACGGCAGGAATTCACCTCGTTAGCAAAGCGAAAAGCGAGCAGTGAAGTTGCGGTGTGGACGGGCCGTATCGATGATGTCATCGGACATGTGATATACAACGTGTGCGACCCGTTAATCTGGTTAACGCCGTCCTTCCTCTCTGCTGCTGTGTCACTCCCACGCCGGCTCAGTCGCGCTTTTCCTGGTCGTCACGCGCTGTCCTGACTCCTCGGCCCCCCCAGGCCTTGACGGGCGGGGTATTAATAGGCGGCCAGACACTCGTTGCACGTCGCTTGTGCGGCGCGCAAGGGATGCTGGGAATTCATGAATAAATTACAGCAAATAAATTACGGCGTATGAGGTTTAACCCACAGTCATATGAATTATTGCATAGGACAATTCATAAGTTCACAATTTGGTTACAGCGCTGTGTGAAGTGAAACTGCCACAATAGGGAATGTTCCGATAAGTTGACATGGTCGTGGATTCCTCAGAAAAGAGGAAGTGCTAAAAAAAAAAAAAAGTACTCATTTGACCTAAAATATCTGCTCAATAATATTATTAATCTCATTACCATGGAAAACTGGGATGACTAATTGTAGTTTAGATCAGTGGTTCCCAACCACCGGTCCGGGGACCGGTACTGGTCCGTGACGCATTTGCTACCGGGCCGCAGAGAAACATTAAATAATTTATAAAGGACTGCATTTTCTCCCACTTAACTTTGGCCTGTCCCACTAGACCAGGGGTGTCAAACTTGTTTTCATTGGGGGCCACACTGGAGTCATGGCTGCCATGAGAGGGCCGCTTGTAACAGTAAATAATTAATGAATTTGCCTATGAATTAAAACATTTTTTTTTATCCTTACGTAAAGTTTAAAAAAAAATCTGCAGATTTTACAACTGTTTTTTTTTTTACAGAAAAAAGGTTGCCAGACTTTTACTGTAAAATGTTTTTTTTTATTATGATTTTTTACAACATATTATTGTAAATAGAAATACAGTACCGCTGTTTAATTTTACTTTGTTTTTTACCATAATAAAATGTGCTACCATAAAATCATCAACCGTGGATTTTACAGTAAAAAAAACAAACAAACTGACAGCTCAGTCGACATAATTTTACTGTAAAAAAACACACATTAGTCGTTTGTTTTCAACTTACAGTAATATGCTGTAAAAAAAAAAAAAAAAAAAACTCCCTAAATTTTACAGTAAAATCAATTGGTCATTTTTATAGTGTACAATTTGATGGATAACTTGCTTCGAAATCATAAGTTAAGCAGATATTTTAAGTATTTATTTGGATTTTGACCAACAAAGTTAGATAATATAATATTTGTTGCAATATTTGACACACATTTTTTCCCCCTGTCAAACTAGAAAAAAAAAACCTAAATACTGTTAGTAAAGAAAATAAGAAAGTAAAGAAAGAAAATATAAGGTATTTTATTGACACTTTATTTCCAGGCCTGAAAATAATGCCAACATTAAACCGGTCCGTGGCGCAAAAAAGGTTGGGAACCCCTGGTTTAGATAATGGACAAGCAGCGATATATTGTTTAGATCAGGGGTGCTCATTACGTCGATCGCGAGCTACCGGTCGATCTCGGAGGGTGTGTCAGTCGATCACCAGCCAGGCATTAAAAAAATAGTCCTAAAAATGAGCGATCATAAATCTTCACTATGACGTCACTTTCGTCACTTGATTGACATTCACGGCACCCGAGGGTCTTCTGAGATGACGCTGGCTGCTACCAGCTCAGTAAAATTACCGACTGGAAGGCGAGAAACACTTTATTTCAACAGACTCTGGCGCCGTACCTGTCGTCAAAACTCCAAAGACCGACTGCACAGTTGCGCTAACAAAATAAGAGTCTCAGAAAGCTGGCGTGCACAAGCTAGCAAGCTACGGAGTTTGCCGACAATGTATTTCTTGTAAAGTGTATACAAAGGAGTACGGAAGCTGGACAAATAAGATGCCAAAAACCAACCACTTTCATGTGGTATTGGACAGAAAGGAGGACTTTTTTTCTCCTCCATTCGAAAATGCGGACATATCAGCACCACTGTCTGATTCCAATCAATGCAAGTCATCAGAATCAGGTAATACACCAACTTATATTCTTGTCTTCATGAAAGAAAGGAATCTATGTGTTAAACATGCTTGTATTATCTTTAAACTTCTTTAACTTGTTAACAATATTAACTATATGTGTTAAACATTCTTGCATTATCATTAAACACCTTTAATTTATTAACAATATTAACTATGTGTTAAACATGCTTGTATTATCATCAAACACCTTTATTTTGTTAACAATATTAACTATATGTGTTAAACATGCTTGCATTATCTTTAAACACCTTTAAGTTGTTAACAATATTAACTATATGTATTAAACATACTTGTATTATCATTAAACACCTTTAATGTTTTAACAATATTAACTATATGTGTTAAACATGCTTGCATTATCATTAAACACCTTTAACTTGTTAACAAAAACATATATTTCATAAATAAGTAAATATAAATTATATATATGAATGAGGTAGATCTCCACGACTTGATCAATTGAAAAGTAGCTTGTCTGCAGAAAAAGTGTGAGCACCCCTGGTTTAGATGTAACTACTGTAGATAGAAACAAGGCCAAACTGTAAAAAAAAAAATGTGTGTGTCATTTTTGTATTTGTTCATCAGTTTGTGGGGGTGTACGAGTTTCACATAACTTTATCTGTCACAGTATTTGTCATGATGACTGTGTCAGAAAAACACACATTTAAAACAGATTCACAGTTTACACTAAAATAACTAAGTGAAATCAGCATGTTTGAAATGTGCCCATTTTCACTGTATTGTGCTAACAAAGATCAATCGCAGGACACAATTCTATATATTTAACATACTGTATGTATGTTATGACTTATGATGGACTTCTAGTCTTGTTTTCCATGGATGTGTAGTAGTGATGGGTAAATGACGCCTCAGTGAGTGTGTGGCACACTCACTTGCTGTATTGACACTGCACTGATAATGTGTCAGTATTTCATAATGGTCATCCGCCATCTACTGGATACTGGCTGTAGAGCGCACCAATAAGGCCCACCCACTAAATTTTAGAAGAAAAAACATGTTTTCTATGTACTAGCTGCACCCGAATATACTCATTTCACATATGTATATATACCGTATTTTCCGGACCATAGAGTGCACCAGATTATAAGGCGCACTGCCGATGAGCGGGTCTAGTCAGATTTTCTTTTTCATACAAAAGGCGCACCGGATTATACACTGCAAAAAGTCAGTGTTCAAAAACAAGAAAAAAAAATACAAAAATGAGGTGTATTTTATTTGAACTAAGCAAAATTATCTGCCAATAGAACAGGAAAATTCGGCTTGTCAAGACTTTACAAAACAAGTAAAATTAGCTAACCTCAATGAACCCAAAAATACCTTTAAATAAGTATATTCTCACTAATAACAAATGCACTTTTCTTGGTAGAAAAAAAAGAGACCTTTTTGCTCAATATGTTGAAAAATATTCTTAAATTAAGTAAATGCTAGTGCCATTATTTTGACATAATGATATGCGCTCAGCATCATGATTTTTTTTTTCCATGCTTGAAGTAAGAAATGATTACTCTAAAAAAGTAGTTTTATACTTGTGAGTGTTGATGACACAGCTTTGCAACAGTTGATATTCTAGTTTCAAGCATGTTTTACTCAATATAGGTCATAACATCTCAGCTACAAGCTATAATATCTTACTGAGATCATTTAGGACCAAAACCCTTAAAACAAGTAAAAGACTAACATAAAATCTGCTTAGTGAGAAGAATTATCTTATCAGGCAGAAAATAAGCAAATGTCACCCTTATTTGAGATATTTAATCTTACTTTTTGCAGTGTAGGCCGCATTAAAGGGGTCATATTATTTTAAAAAGAATTCTAAATGTAAAACACTTCCTTGTGGTCTACATAACATGTAATGGTGGTTCTTTGGTCAAAAAATGCATGGATGATGTTTTACAGATCATCTTTGAGTCGCTTTCTGACAGTCGCTTCAGGATGCAACATTTTGTGGGCGGTCTTATTTACGTGGCTCACCTTCGGCAGCGTCTTCTCCCCGTCATCTTTGTTGTAGCGGTGTAGCGTGCAAGGACGGGAGTGGAAGAAGTGTCAAAAGATGGAGCTAACTGTTTTAATGACATTCAGACTTAAATCAACAACGGAGCAGGATCTCCTCATCTGTGGCTCACTAGTGCAACAACAACGCCGGAAATGTTTCCCGTAACAGTGGTCCCCAACCACCGGGCAAGAAAAAATTTAAAAAATATATATATATATATATATTTAAAAAAATAAATAAATAAAATCAACATAAAAAAAACCAAGATACACTTACAATTAGTGCACCAACCCAAAAAACCTCCCTCCCCCATTTACACTCATTCACACTCATTCGCACAAATAGGTTGTTTATTTCTGTTATTAATATTTCTGGTTCCTACATTGTATTTTTTTAAGGCAAAAATAAAAAAATAAAAAAAATACCCTCCCCCCGTTCCGTGGGCCAAATTTACTAGCGTTGATCGGTCCGCAGTGACAAAAAGGTTGGGGACCACTGCCGTAAAAGACCGTCCGACCGGAACTCTCTAATAATTAAAGTTCCTTGGGTGAATTATGTAAACCCACTACACCGGTAGTTTTTAGCGCTTCCATAGCGATATATAAGTTAGAACTTTAAAGTTAAAGTTAAAGTACCATTACGCTACTTTATATTAGAAATGGCAACAGCAAAGGGTGAATGTCCCATAACAAGAAGATAGAGAAAAATAATTATCCACTACGGCATCAGCACGGACTACAGTGGCGAACGTGCGCAAATTTTCAGGACTTATGCAGATCTCAAATACACACCAGCGGGCACCAGAAGGTAAGAAAAGTTGGTTTTGCAAAATATTGTAAAACTAAAAGGGTGCCATTTTGCGATCCTTATACACACACCCGAGTAATACTTGTACCTCTGACTACGGTAGCCGTAATGGGCCGACAATTCATCAGGTGGTGCGGCTTCAAAGTCATACTAAAACATTTTGATAGATTTTTGAGTGCCGTGTGTAATGTTCTTTATTTTCAATGTAACATTTAAAGTGTTGGTGTTGTTTACTGGCGTCCTATTGCAGTCCACACGTATCTCTTATGTGTGACCTCCATCTACTGGTCACACTTATTACACCATGTACCAAATAAAATTGCTTCAAGGTCGGTAAGCACAACCAGAATTATTCCGTACATTAGGCGCACCGGGTAAAAGGCGCATTGTTGATTTTTGAGAAAATGAAAGGATTTTAAGTGCCCCTTATAGTCGGAAAAATACGGTATTATTGTGTATTATTTTGTTGGACAGATTAATTAAAAAACTACAAACAAAAAAACGCTCCAACGTATGTTAAGTAAGGCTCCACTTTTCCAAAAACGTGCTAGCTTGATGCTAATATACATTGCCGTTGCTATTGACATGCTACTGATTAGCATTAGCGATTTGACATGGCGATTTCAACACCTCCAAATTTGTTAATGAAAACTACAATTAAGATGCACGTTACAATCAAACAACTGGTGTGTAATAAGTACAATGCGTACTGTATTTACACTTTTTAGGGCGCAACAGAAGACTACACGGCACACACCGAACTGGCTAGTAAACACAACATAAATAATACACTACGGCCATCTAATGTTTTGGACTTGCAACTGCAATTGGGACTCAGAAACGGCAGTAAACAATGTTTATTAACACACACTTAAGTAACAAAAACTGGTACCGTTGAGTAGATTCCCAGGTACCGGGAACTGGTACCGTATCGATTCAAACGTGAACGGTTCCTATCCCTAGGTACATGTCCAGAATGGCACTACTGGCCTGACATACTTTATTACAATGTTTTCAGTCATTATATCATTCGATTGCGATATTCCCGCAGTGTTGCGTTCACTGTCTGATGACATCACCATATTATTGTCCAATGCATTCATCACATAACCATACTTTATTGGTAACAGTTTTTCAACAATCAAAAACAAATGTGTCTTCGTGTTATCAGCCATTACTCACAGATTCCGTAAGACACAAAAGTACCTGACACCCACTGTTCACTTTCTCATACAGTTTCTGGAATTTTCCATTGTTCAGTTTCATAGCAATGTTTCCCTGCTTTAACCGCACTTGTTCATACCGTACGTGTTGGTGTACCTCCCACTACACTCGAAAGTGAAATCAAAACTATTGAACAGGCTGCCTCTGTTTTGTCCTCTCAACATTCTTTTAGTTTTACCTATGAAACAGTTGGGAGTTTAGTTGTATTATAAATACAGTCGTCATTTATTGTATTCTTCACATTATCATTCTGAATTAGTATTATTCTCTTAGGACTGGCCTCTATATGGTCCCTATAAAAGTGTTTTATATCGGTCGATATCGATAATTGTTGATATTTTTATGGTCTATGGAAAATAAGGACCAGGTGAAAAATATATTAAATGTTAACATTTTTATTTCAAATGTGACCTTCCTCTTATTAGAGTCCTCTTAGCTATCAAGGCAGAAAGGAAATGAAATGTCAACACAAGCATGGAAAACACTCAATTACATTAAACACTCAACAATAAGCTGTTAAAATGAAGGTGCGAAAATAAGGAATATGTAAGAAATTAGGGCTGCGAATCTTTGGGTGTCCCACGATTCGATTTAATATCGATTCTTGGGGTCACGATTCGATTCTAAAATAAAAAAAAATTTTCAACGCGATTCTCGATTCAAAAACGATATTTTCCTGATTCAAAAGGATTCTCTATTCATTCAATACATAGGATTTCAGAAGGATCTACCCCAGTCTGCTGACATGCAAGCAGAGTAATAGATTTTTGTAAAAAGCTTTTAAAATTGTAAAGGACAATGTTTTATCAACTGATTGCAATAATGTAAATTTGTTTTAACTATTAAATGAACCAAAAATATGACTTATTTTATATTTGTGAAAATATTGGACACAGTGTGTTGTCAAGCTTATGAGATGCGATGCAAGTGTAAGCCACTGTGACACTATTGTTCTTTTTTTTTTTTTTTTTAAATAAATGTCTAATGATAATGTCAATGAGGGATTTTTAATCACTGCTATGTTGAAATTTTAACTAATATTGATACTGTTGTTGATAATATTCATTTTTGTTTCACTACTTTTGGATTGTTCTGTGTCGAGTTTGTGTGTCCTCTCAATTGCTCTGTTTATTGCAGTTCTGAGTGTTGCTGGGTCGGGTTTGGTTTTGGAATTGGATTGCATTGTTATGGTATTGCTGTGTATTGTTTTGTTGCATTGATTAATTAAAAAAAAATAAAAAAATAAAAATAAAAATAAAAATAAATACAATAAAATTTAAAAAAAAAAAATCGATTTTTTAAAAATGAGAATCGATTCTAAAACGCACAACGTGAGGATCGCGATTCGAATTCGAATCGATTTTTGCCCACACCCCTATAAGAAATGCTTAATAAAGTAGAACAAAATAGTGCAAAGTGTAAAAATGTAAACATAGAGAAAGCTGAGAAGAACTATTTACTACAGGTTTAGTGCCAGGAAGCTGTGCTCTAAGGGGGGGTGGGTGGCGGCTAAGGTGGGTGACTAGTGCTTTGCATCATTTACAGACCACATTGGTCTGACTACGGTCCCTTTCTTTGAAGAAAATCCTAAAAACTGCCATACAGTCTAGGTGACTTTTCCTCTTTTTTACTTTCTCTTCTCACTCCATGCAAAGAATCAACAGCCAGACAACACGATTGCACAACCAAACTTGATAGTTGATACTGTTACCTGATTGGCTGTTAGTTTGTCACTCCCACTGATCAGTGATCACTTCCTGCGTTGCTCGGTTACCAGAGAGCGAGTGCCTTTGTTCATGCTACCAATCTTGCTTCCATACTTCTGTTTCTTTCTCCGACGAGGAAGAACATTTTTTTTTTTTTTTATTGATAAGGTGTCTATCGCGGTATATATTTATATCATTTTATCGCCCAGCCCTATATTCTTATTTATATCCCTTGCATGATCAATGATTACTTTGTGATATGTACAAGTCACAGCAGTTGTCACGATTCTCACTGACAGTTGGGTTATGTTTTGTTTTTTTCTCTGTGTTTGTTTTATTTCCTGTCAGCGCTCTTATTTTGGTTCCTTTTCCTGCATGTCTTCCTGAGCGCTTGTTTCCCTCACCTGTACCTGAGTGGCAGTCTGGCACACCTGGTGGCAATTGCCAATCAGGCTCCTATTTATACCTGCCTCTCCCTCCAGTCAGTGCTGGAGTATTACTAGCTGTATGTTGTGGACTGTGAGCTCTTCCTATGAGGGGCCGTTAGGGACATTATTCAGAATTACCTCTTACATACACTACTGAAATGCTCTCACATAAACAACTGAAATATTTTTCTCTCACACACACTACTGAAACACTTTTGTACACACTACTGAAACACTCTTATACACAATACTGAAATGCTCTCACATAAACAACTGAAATGTTTTCTCTCACACACACTACTGAAACACTCTTATACACACTACTGAAATGCTCTCACATAAACAACTGAAATGTTTTTCTCTCACACACACTACTGAAACACTCTTATACACACTACTGAAACACTCTTATACACACTACTGAAATGCTCTCACATAAACAACTGAAATATTTTTCTCACACACACGCTACTGAAACACTCTTATACATACTACTGAAACACTCTTGTACACACTACTGAAATGCTCTTACATACACTACTGAAATGCTCTCACATAAGAAAAAGATTTCAGTTGTTTATGTGAGAGCATTTCAGTAGTGTGTATAAGAGTGTTTCAGTAGTGTGTATAAGAGTGTTTCAATAGTGTGTGTGAGAGAAAAACATTTCAGTTGTTTATGTGAGAGCATTTCAGTAGTGTATGTAAGAGGTAATTCTGAATAATGTCCCTAACGGCCCCTCATATGTTCCTGTATGCTGAACGCGTTCGACTATTTGCTGTCTCCAGTTTGCCCGTTTCCTGGTTTCTGGTTCGTGTTTTCCCTGCATTTTTTGGACATTAAAATCATGTTTTACTGCACCAAGCCTGCCATCTCTGCATCTTGGGGTTCGTCACCCCCACTTCCTGACAGCAGTGAAACAAGTTCATTTTCAACACATTTTTCAGACTAAAACAGAAAACACTGAGTTGAAAACCCATGATGTAAATTCACCTCATGTGATTTGGACTTTAATTTGCAAAAAAACCCAAAACAACTCTTGTGACTTTTGCAATCCCCCTCCCCTGCTTGGGGCTTTCTTAAGATGACGTAGACAAAGTGAAAGAAAGTGACAAACTTTGGAAAACACCAAATGACAGACAAGTTGTTGTGGAAAACTTGACCTTAACTGTAACCTCCAAATATTAAAGTTAAAGTACCAATGATTGACACACTAGGTGTGGTGAAATTTGTCTTCTGCATTTGACCCATCCCCTTGTTCACCCCCTCGGAGGTGAGGGGAGCAATGAGCTGCAGCGGTTGCTGCGCCCGGGAATAATTTTGGGGGATTTAACCCCCAATTCGAAACCTTTCATGCTGAGTGCCAATCAGGGAGGTAATGGCTCCCATTTTTATAGTCTTTGGTATGACTCGGAGGACCTACCGATCTCAGGGCGGACACTCTAACCACTAGGCCACTGAATATTTGCGATGCTTTGAACTCGCCTATTCCCACAAATTCAACTTTGTCCAATGCCCTCAACTTCCCAGCGCATTTTGGCCAATCAGCGTAATTTTTGCCACTAAAATTAGTGTCTGAGTGACGACTGTCTAATTAGTTTCTTGTGTTGACAAAGCAGGAACAGAAACAAGTCAACCCTTTAATCGATCAAACATCAAATGTCACCCTCCCGTGTAGCTCAGACCTACGTCCGGTTCCTGTCAACAACACTAAGCCCTCTGGGTAATGTCATGCATAAACATAGCAACACACCAACATCCTCATTTCCTAGTTTACAGGTATTTATATATTTAACATTTATTCACCCAGGCTAAAGCAATTAGGAACATATCTTAATTTGCAAAGAGGCAGCATTTACCCGTTAGAGATGTTGAAGTGTGATGACAATCTCTCATTGTCTCATTTACCAACAGAAATGAGCGCTATAGATCGCTCTCTAGTTCACAATGACAATAAGGAAGCCTTTGGTGGTGTTTCTATAGTTCTGATTAGAGATGTCTGATAATGGCTTTTTTGCCGATATTCCGATATTGTCCAACTCTTAATTACCGATTCCGATATCAACCGATACCGATATATACAGTCGTGGAATTAACACATTATTATGCCTAATTTTGTGATGCCCCGCTGGATGCATTAAACAATGTAACAAGGTTTTCCAAAATAAATCAACTCAAGTTATGGAAAAAAATGCCAACATGGCACTGCCATATTTATTATTGAAGTCACAAAGTGCATTATTTTTTTTAACATGCCTCAAAACAGCAGCTTGGAATTTGGGACATGCTCTCCCTGAGAGAGCATGAGGAGGTTGAGGTGGGCGGGGTTGGGGGGGTACCGGGGGTGTATATTGTAGCGTCCCGGAAGAGTTAGTGCTGCAAGGGGTTCTGGGTATTTGTTCTGTTGGGTTTATGTTGTGTTACGGTGCGGATGTTCTCCCGAAATGTGTTTGTCATTCTTGTTTGGTGTGGGTTCACAGTGTGGCGCATATTTGTAACAGTGTTAAAGTTGTTTATACGGCCACCCTCAGTGTGACCTGTACGGCTGTTGACCAAGTGTACATGCATTCACTTGTGTGTGTGAAAAGCCGTAGATATTATGTGATTGGGCCGGCATGCAAAGGCAGTGCCTTTAAGGTTTATTGGCGCTCTGTACTTCTCCCTACGTCCGTGTACACAGCGGCGTTTTAAAAAGTCATACATTTTACTTTTTGAAACCGATACAGATACATTTGAAACCGATACCGATAATTTCCGATATTACATTTTAAAGCATTTATCTAGTTCTGATGAGTTATTACTCTTATTAGTTATACTTGAAACAGTACAGTAATTTTAAAATAAGCTCTCAGTATGTGTTTTTACTTCCACTTTTAAGTTTGTGTGGTATAAAACGAGTAAAACATCAACACAGTATTTGTTTTCATATCTTTGTTGAAATCATGTGCTTTTTGGAGGTTAAGAAAGTCATAAAATCCTTGACATTTAGCAGCTGCAAACATTGCCAGCAGTATTTTTGCAAATCATCCTTCTGCAGCTTTTGGATCAAGTGTGCAGATTTGTCTGTCAGGACGGAGTGAGGGCGGGATAGAGTGTCCTTCAATTACTGAAGTGGAAGCCTCAGTTGGGCACATCAATCCTCAGTAAAAGGTCATAAATTACTCGAATAAATGTCTGCCAAGTAAGTTATTGCACTTTGCAAGACAAAAGGAAACATTTGCAGGTACACACAAGACTAAATATTAAGAACACCAAACTAAATATGTTTTAAGTATAAACAGCATTTGAAAAATGATGACATCCACCAGGTCACACTGCATTCATTTGATTAGAGTGTCTACAGAGAGCCACTCTTCATTACTAAGTTTTACTACTCCTGTCGCGCTCTTAAATAATGATTGTTCGTTTGAGCAGAGGCGAGATCATGAATTCTAATTTCGCTGAACAGAGTGTGTGAATGTTGTCTGTCTATCTGTGTTGGCCCTGCGATGAGGTGGCGACTTGTCCAGGGTGTACCCCGCCTTACGCTCATGTGCAGCTGAGATAGGCTCCAGCAACCCCCGCGACCCCGAACGGGACAAGCGGTAGAAAATGGATGGATGGATGGAGTTGGACTAATAATGCGTGGTCAATGTTGGCTGGTTTGAATAAATCTTATGCGGATTTTATTATAACTGTACATTCCGGACTATGACCCGCTACTTTTTTCCTATGCTTTGAACCCTGCGGCCTATAAAACACATTTCTGGATTTTACTTCGCTGACGGCCATAACGCAAATAGTTTAATAAATAGACAAACAAGCAAAGACATTGAAAAGGTGTGTTATTGTGTGTGCTATGGCGCCATCTTTTGGACGAGTTTGTTCACTGCAGGTTGCGCAGTGCCCTTCTGTTTTAGACTGAGCTTTCAAGTACAATCGCCGTTCTGTCTACTATTCGTCCATAGCGTTTTTACTCGAATGGATTCTTCATTCATCACTCCAAGCAATGTTTGTAAGTTTTACAATATAACAAAAACAATTCTTACTTGCTAAAACGTCTCATGTGTTTTGATTGATTGAAACTTTTATTAGTAGATTGCACATTACAGTACATATTCCGTACAATTGACCACCAAATGGTAACATCCGAATAAGTTTTTCAACTTGTTTAAGTCGGGGTCCACGTTAATCAATTCATGGTAAATGTGTGATGTCTGTAGGAGTGTTTCCATGCACATTTGTACGTGCTATTGTAATGTAATGAAGCTAGCGTCATTTGCATTAGCTAATATGCTAATATGTTAACAAGTGTCCGTGTTAGTATTCTTTTCGTATTGTTTCAGTTTCACAAATTCCTCAGTAAAGTCACCAAAACGTCACCGTGGAGTTATTGAGTCTGTTTTGCTGATTGGAGAGCTAGCTTGTGCAGCTAGTGGGTCCATGACGATGACTTCTGTTGTGTTTGATCAGTCGTTTTACTGCCTTGTTACAGACAATGTTTGGAAACAATTAAGGTATGTAAATAAGCATTTACAAAATCTTTCTCGGAAATAACTCATTTCACTACGTTTACATCTGCGGTTTATAGTCAGGTGTGGCTAATACATGAAAAAATATGTTTTTTCTTCTAGAATTTAATGGGTGTGGCTTAGGGATGTCCGATAATGGCTTTTTTCCGATATTGTCCAACTCTTTAATTACCGATATCGATATCAACCGACACCGATATCAACCGATATATGCAGTCGTGGAATTAACACATTATTATGCCTAATTTGGACAACCAGGTATGGTGAAGATAAGGTCCTTTTTAAAAAAAATTATAAAATAAGATAAATAAATTAAAAACATTTTCTTGAATAAAAAAGAAAGTAAAACAATACAAAAACAGTTACATAGAAACTAGTAATTAATGAAAATTAGTAAAATTAACTGTTAAAGGTTAGTACTATTAGTGGACCAGCAGCACACAAAATACTGTGTGCTTATGGACTGTATCCCTTGCAGACTGTATTGATATATATTGATGTATAATGTAGGAACCAGAATATTAATAACAGAAAGAAACAACCCTTTTGTGTGAATGAGTGTAAATGGGGGAGGGAGGTTTTTTGGGTTGGTGCACTAATTGTAAGTGTATCTTGTGTTTTTTATGTTGATTTAATAAAAAAAAATTAAAATTAAAATTAAAAAAACGATACTGATAAGAAGAAAACCGATACCGATAATTTCCGATATTACATTTTAACGCATTTATTGGCAGGCCGATATTATCGGACATCTCTAGTGTGGCTTATATACAGCCTGAAAAAAATACGGCAAGCGATAAAATCAAATGGGTTTAAGTGGAAATACATATGTTGATCTTGAGACCTCATTAAAAGCTGAGAGGAACAAAAGAGAAGATTTGAAGATGATATCAACTGCACTTCACTGGAACTGCAGTAGCTGCACTGAGAAAATATTGGAATTACTTTTAGAGGACAGTAAACAACGTTTAATTTCCATAGTATTGGCTCTCGAAAAAATGGAAGGATTTTCAAATCTGATGCGTTAGCATAGAGAAAATATCAATAATCATCCACATTGACAGCCCTACTCTCAACAGTAATTAGCGGCAGCTGCTACCTTGCGCAAAATAATCGCAACAACTTGATATGAGACTGGAAATAATCCACCAAGTCAGGAAACTGTGAGTAATACAGAAGGATAGAAGGGATGGGGTGAAATGAGAGATACAATGTTGGCGATGACATTTTAGTTCAATGAAGACATGCAGCAGACCAACATATCTCAACTATATTGTGTATACTTTTTTTTAACTATATTGTGTACACTGGCTACATACTTGTTATTGCCACATAAAGCTGGGCTGGCTACATCCATCCATCCATCCATTTTCTACCGCTTATTCCCTTTTGGGGTCGCGGGGGGCGCTGGAGCCTATCTCAGCTACAATCGGGCGGAAGGCGGGGTACACCCTGGACAAGTGTGATGGTATAAAGACCAAAGAGCATCATCAGTCTAAGTTGTCAGAAGAGCAATAAACTTGAGAAGGACACAGAAGTGAATGTCCCTCCATGTTTCATTACGGAGATTGCGCTGCAAAGGGCACACACACACACACACACACACACACACACACACACACACACACACACACACACACACACACACACACACACACACACACACACACACACACACACACACACACACACACACGTTATCATTTGGAATGGGGACCAAGTTTTTGATCATCACTTGTGGGGACCACCCTTTCTACAGGTTGTGGAGGCATAAAAAAATGGTGTAAAATGTCCACTGCCCAGTTAGCTCTTACACGTCTTTAAATCTCTGGATTGATGAAGTAATGTGCTGATCATTCTTACTGGGGACCCTGGGGAAAAAAAGAGTTAATATGGTTCATGGGGACCAAATTTAAATAATTTTGCATAATTCACACAAATTTGTACGTGACTACTGAGGACTATTTAAAAAAAAAAAAAGTTAAAATGAAATATGACATGATGGTCAGAATACAGCACTACAGCTGTCCTCTTATAGGAAGTTTCACCACTTAAATGTTCAAGCAAATCCTGCATCTTCTGTGACATTACTGAAAACTGCTATTTTGCAGTAATGAAGTTGTCTACAACTCCAACTACCATATATAGAAGGATGGAAAATTCTGAATGTGAATCACACTTTAAGGTAATAATGTTTTATAATCATGCTGTATGAAAATGTCACTTAGGCATCTTCAGAATGGATCTGACTATCATTTAAAAAGGTTTCCTTTTAGGGAACCTGTTTTTTTGTCCCCATACCGTCAGAGGTCCCCTTAAGGCAGGGGTCGGCAACCCAAAATGTTGAAAGGGCCATATTGGACCAAAAATACAAAAAAAATCTGTCTGCAGCCGCAAAAAATTAAAAGCCATATTACATGCAGATAGTGTGTCATGAGATATAAATTGAATTAAGAGGACATAAAGGAAACTAAATGACCTCAAATATAGCTACAAATGAGGCATTATGATGCAATATGTACATATAGCTAGCCTAAATAGCATGGTAACATCGATTAGCTTGCAGTCATGCAGTGACCAAATATGTCTGATTAGCACTCCAACAAGTCAATAACATCAACAAAACTCACCTTTCATGCACAACCTTAAAAGTTTGGTGGACAAAATGAGACAGAAAAAGAAGTGGCATAAAACATGTCCTCGAAAGTCGGAGAAAGTTATACATGTAAACAAACTACGGTGAGTTCAAAGACCGCCAAAATTAGTAGGACAAAACGGCGCTCGCCAAATACTCGAATCAGTGAAGCATGTTTAATATAAACAGTGTGCTTTATAACAATTAGGGAGGTTTGTGTCATGTTTGTCCTCCTACAGAAACCATATTAAAACAAAAAATAGATTTTTTTTCCCCTCATCTTTTTCCATTTTTCATACATTTCTGAAAAAGCTCCAGAGAGCCACTAGGGCGGCGCTAAAGAGCCGCATGCGGCTCCAGAGCCGCGGGTTGCCGACCCCTGCCTTAAGGTGACTGTGTAAACAGAGCAATGTCTCCATTAAGTAAGCATTGCCAGAACACACACACACACACACACACACACACACACACACACACACACACACACACACACACACACACACACACACACACACACACACACACACACACACACACACACACAGCAGGCCTAGACAGGAGGAGGACAGAGTGTAGGTACACAGAACATCAGAGGGTCAAATGTGCGAGAAAATGAGAGCAGACAGTGTTGACAAACAATGTTGCAACCTTGTGTGGGAACCGCAGGTGCAGAAACACAAAAGAATCCTGTGGGATGCAGAAACTGGCAGAGAAATTTTCCGTGCAACGTTCATATTGTTGTTACTCAGCCAGCGTTTGTGGGTCTGATGGACCCGTTGCATTTTGTGGCTTTTAAAGCCTCACAATCAAACACTTTTATGTTAAAATACTGAACAGATGTTTATTGGGATAAGGTAAACATCTGTTCAGTATTTTAACATTACACAAGGGTTAAAATAGTCAGGTAGGCGTTATAAAAGGCAGAACAACAAAAATGGAAGAAGACAATAAGAGGGGGATCTTAAAGAAGAGAAAAAGGAGGAAGATTAGATAATATTGATTAGTTATAACAATGTACTTTTGATTTTGTTTTTCTTCAGAGTTGCTGTAAAAGTACTTAATGTAGTATTTTTTTGGTTTACAGATTTTTATTTGTCCACATTTTATAGATGTAAGAAAAACTATTAGATTGCTCTGATTTTCCTTGTTGGTTAATAATGTTACTGTAACTGAGTACGGCAAGAACTTATTTTCAGTTTTGTGCAGCGCTTGGTAAGTTGTAGTGTTTGTGTATGTTCTCTCCAAGTAATCATGAAGAATGTTGTGGGTTTGTCAAACTCTTCTTGTCATCTAAATCATCCCTAACATAAATATGACTGGCAAAAAAGTCTAGCACGTGCTTTTTTTCTAAAATAGTTTTTGTTTTGACAAATGTGTTTTGCATTGATTACATTAGTGTGTATGTGACTGCAACGTGACCATTTGAAGACCCTGATAGTGACAGGAAAACAAAACAGCATTTTTATAAAGACTTGGCTGTTTTTAAAATATATGTGTGTGTTTTGACTGAAGTGTACCGTATTTTCAGGACTGTAGAGGGCACAGGTTTATTTTAGAAGAAATTTGTTTCCATATATTAGCCGCACCGGACTATAAGCCGCAGATTTATACGTTGTGAAACGAGTTATTTAAACACCTTACCTTATTTACATACCTTAACTGTTTCCAAACAGTGACTGTAAAATGGCAGTAAAACAGTTAATCAAACAAAACAGAAGTCATCGGCATGGACTCGCTAGCTTCGGAAGCTAGCTCTCCAATCAGCTAAACAGACTCAATAACTCCACGGTGATGTTTTGGTGAATTTACGAAACTGAAACAAAACAAAAATAATGTCTTGTAAATCAATAATAGTAGCACAGATACTCGTAAACGTGTTAGCATATTAGCTCATTCTAACGACGCTAGCTTGACTACATTACAATAGTACGTACAAATATGCATTAAAACACTAGTGACGGTTACTTAAGTAGGAATTATTTTAGTTACATTGTAAAACATACAAAGTTTGCTTGGAGCGATGAATAAAGAATCCGTACGAGTAGAAAAATGCTATGGACAACTAAAAGACAGAACGGCACCTGTACTTCCGGTTCAAAACTCTGAACATCAGGGCAGAGCAGTATCACAATGAGTGAATTCAAAAGATTGTGCCATAGCACAATCTATAACACACCTTTTCTTGTTTTTTTTTCTTCAAACTATTTGCATTAAGGCTGTCAGCAAAGAACAATCCATAAATTAGCGCACCCTTTTATAAGCCACAGGGTGCAAAGCGTAGGAAAAAAGTTGTCTGAAATCTTTGGTATATGTTTTGTCAGGCAAATTGGGGTCCTAAGCAGAATTTTATTTTATTACCTACTTCTTATTTTATCATATTATTTAATTTCTCACTTTTTGTTGTTGGAAAACATTTTATATACTTTTGTAATGCATGTTTTGTACTAAAAACAAATTAGTGGGGAAAAATAAAACAGTTATTAACGGAAACTACCAATTTTAACATTATTAAAGGATACATTTATAAATTATCCTGACCGGGATTCGATTTTAGTGCCACAGCATTGAGAGACAAGCACTCACAGCGTGCCCCACGGGAGCCACTGTGACCATGTGGGCAATTACGTCACTTTATTCTAATCGGTGATGCAGCAGGAAGCGACTAGGAAATCCTTTGTGGTCAAATTTCACATGAAGCGCTTTGTCATTCATAATTTGACATTTGATATGCTCTTTGTCGTGCAAAGCAGGGGCCCCACCATGGAGTGCGCGTTTCCTACGCACAATACGTAATAAGCATTTAGGGAGGGGCCCCTGAAATGAGGAGTTATGCAAATTAAGTGTAAAAAAACTGTAAAGATATTAAGTATATATTTTTATTTTCACTTTGGTCATACAGTAAGCTAAAACAGAATGCAAATGATTATTATTATGACTAGCCTTGCCTGAATATAATCTGACAATTCCTTCAAAGACTTTCCATATCGCAACTAAGCAGCCTGACAATGACATGTTTTCATCACTGCAAACTCAAAAAGGATTACTTCTCCAAAGTAGCCCGGTGAAGAAGAATATATTTTTGGGGACAAAGTGGGGACCCAGAGGTAAGATGAAGGTTTAATCTTCCTACCATAATGAGGCCAGTGGTGATAAGGTCATTGCAGCCGTGGCAGAGATCCCCGAACTTGGCCCAGTAGTCCTTTTTGCAGAAGAGCAGTCCATCCTTTTCATAGTACCAGTGTGCCAGCGAGCTGCTGCACTCACAGCACCTAACCAAGGAAATATCATCAAGCAAAGAAAAAAGGCCATTGTTATTTTTCTTATGGATATGTGACATTGTTTCTTGCAAGCTGAGATAGGATCTAAAGAGGGCTGCAGATATTGAGTAATTGAATAAAATACACTTTACAGCCCCAATGCGTATTTTAGGGAAAATAATTTAAATAAACGGGCAGTGGTTAGCACTAGTGCCTCACAGTGAGAAGGTCCTTGGTTTGATTCCCGGGCTCGGGGTGTTTCTGTGTGGAGTTTGCATGTTGTGGGCTCTCTCCGGGTACTCCGCCCCTCCTCCCTCCTCCAAAAACATGCACCTGGGGATAGGCCCCTCCCACCTCCAAAGACCTGCACCTGGGGATAGGTTGATTGGCAACACTAAATTGGCCCTAGTGTGTGAATGTGAGTGTGAATGTTGTCTGTCTATCTGTGTTGGCCCTGTGATGAGGTGGCCACTTGTCCAGGGTGTACCCCGCCTTCTGCCCGAATGCAGATGGGATAGGCTCCAGCACTACCTGCGGCCATAGAGGGACGACGGTAGAAAATAGATGGATGGATGTTGAAATAAACAAAGATTTTTATAATTGCCATGACCTTCATTACCTTCTATTTACCGTCTTTGACCTTCTTTTACATCTATATTTCTTCTTCTTTTTTAATCTTTTATTTACCTTCTATTTCACTGCCTTTTATTTTTATTTTTTTTATCTTCGTTTACCATTTATTTACCTTCCTTTTAACTTATTTTGCCTCCTATATTCCTTCTTTTTAATTTTTATGTGCCTTCTACTTTCCTTTAATTTACTCTTTGTACCTATTTAACTTATTTTACCTATTACTTGCCTTCTCTTACTTTTTATTTACCTTCTTCTACCTTCTATTTAACTTGTTTTTCCTTCTAGTTCTTTTTTTAACTTTCATTTACCTTAGATTTATTTGACCTTTAATATACTGCTTTTACCTTCTATTTACTTTATTTACCTTCTATTTACTTATTTACCTTTAATTTACATATTTCACCTTCTATATTCCATATTTTACCTTTTATTATAATTTATGTACCTTCTTTTACCATTAATTTACTTATTTTACCTTCCATATTCCTTATTTTACCTTCTGTCACATTTTATTTACCTTCTTTTACAGTCTATTTACTTTTCCCCCCAATAATCATTTTACGGCGTGGCGCAGTGGAAGAATGGCCGTGCGCGACCCAAGGGTCACTGGTTCAATCCCCACCTAGTACCAACCTCGTCATGTCCGTTGTGTCCTGAGCAAGACACTTCACCCTTGCTCCTGATGGGTGCTGGTTAGCGCCTTGCATGGCAGCTCCCTCCATCAGTGTGTGAATGTGTGTGTGAATGGGTAAATGTGGAAGTAGTGTCAAAGCGCTTTGAGTACCTTGAAGGTAGAAAAGCGCTATACAAGTACAACCCATTTATCATTTACTTGCCTTCTCTTGCTTTTTATTTAATTTATTTGACCTTATTTAACTTGTTTTGCCTTCTATAGTTCTTCTTTTAACTTTTATTTACCTTAGATTTATTTGACCTATTATTTACCTTCTTTTACCGTCTATTTACTTTCCCCCCCATTAATTTACCTTCTTTAACATTTTATTGACCTTCCTTTACATTTTATTTACCTTATTTTACTTTTTATTTACTACCTTTATCTTTTATTTACCTTCCATTTACCACTTTGTTTTTACCTTCTTTTACCTTAAATTCACTTCTATTACCTTCTATTTACCTTTTTTGTTACCTTCCATTTAACTTTGTTTTACCTTCTTTTATGCAGGTCGAATTGTATTAATTTTTATTAGTTACAGAATGCAAATCAAAAATGTTTTCTAATTATATTAATTTATTTAATCAAAATCGATGCAGCCCTATCTCTAATTGCCTTTTTTTTTTTTAACAGTTTAGGAGGGATGCCATGTTTGTTTGTGGTTGGGATTCCATCTAAGTGACTCCAACACCATCAGGTTACACAGTAAGCCACATGAAACTAGCCTACTGTTTACATGTGCATGACCTCAACATTGAACACTCTGAATGAGTTTCGGTGCAGTGAGAACCGTAAGTGAACTCTTTAAAGTGTACTTAAAGTCCGGCGATGTCCCTGGGAAATGTTCCAAATGTCAGTCCTGGTGGTGGTAATGAGGCTGCCCTAATGAGGTGCACAAAGGAGATGTGGTAAAAACAACACACAGCTAAGACTGGGCCTTTGTGCTGCCCATGGCCTGAGCTGACTGTGTTTCAAACACAAAAGCAAGGCTGTCATCATCCCAACTAGACCGCTCATGTCAGAATCAGAAATACTTTATTATCAGCACAATCCCATTCAAGATCAGACAAACATTACAGGGAGACAGAACAGGATCGCTGACGGGTCTGCCAACTTCCGGCACCCCTTACAAAAAAGGTGAGAAACAGGTAAACGCTGGGGGGGATGAGAAAAAAAAATTCAGTCTAAGCCTGGGCCCCTGGAGAAGGGGTCCAGACTGAGGCCAAGGGGGGGGAAACATTCTCATAGCCATAGCACACATAAGCATGCGTGTAAGAGGGAAACATCAAACATCAAAGAACACAAATGGTAAATGGTAAATGTGTTATACTTGTATAGCGCTTTTCTACCTTCAAGGTACTCAAAGCGCTTTGACACCATTTCCACATTCACCCATTCACACACACATTCACACACTGATGGCGGGAGCTGCCATGCAAGGCCCTAACCACGACCCATCAGAAGCAAGGGTGAAGCGTCTTGCTCAAGGACACAATGGACGTGACAAGGTTGGTAGTCGGTGGGGATCGAACCAGGAACCCTCAGGTTGCTGGCAAGGCCACTCTCCCAACCGCGCCACGCCGTCCCCGTCCCACAGGACATTAAAGACATAAAAAGAGCAGAGCCGATGCAACCAGCCTGTGGAGGTCTTGCTCCTCCCGAGTTCTTCGGACCACCAACCACGGACATGACAGCTGCGTTCAGGGTTTTGAACAATGTTTTATTTTTCAATAAATTGTCCTTTTTGTGCTTTTCAGCCATGTTACGGTCTTTCTCGCTCTCGCTGGTGCTCGTCCTTTCTCTCCACCATCAACAACAACTCCGCCTTCCCCTTCCCGACTGCTGCCTTTAACAGAGCGGCAGGTGATCAGACAAACACTCACAGCTGTGTCATCTACGCACCTGTCATTGATCTCGAAGGCGGTCCTGGCACACCCCACTTCGCTGCAGGTCCGCAGGCCACGCTCCCCCACACAGCCATTTCCACATACAAAAAGCTAAACAACAAATAATATAAAATAAAAATCATATACACTGCGGTGGCCTCTGCGGTGTTCCACGCCATCGTCTGCTGGGGTGGGGGCAGCATGGCCAGAGACAGGAGCAGACCCAACAAAGCAACCAAGAGAGCCGACTCCACCCTCGGCCGCCCACTAACTCTCGGCCAGTGTCCAGTCCGCATGGATGAGCGACGATGCGTCTAAGGAGACCGAGGCGTCCGATACACGCTCATTCAGCCAAGACACTTCGAAGCTTGCTAAGCTAAGCGCTAGCTCTGCAGTCCTGTCTCTTCATCCGCATCACCTCTAGTCTCTCCAAACGGACTCTGGTGTGGCAGAGACCCAGCAGCTGGTCTCCATGGCCTAAAGGCTCCCGGGAGGCAGATCCAGAAGTTCACAAAAAAGCACAGTCCCAAAGGGTCCCCAACCAAAAGGCAAAAAAAACACATAAACAAGTCGCTTGATGGAATTATTGTCATTGCACTTGGAAAGTACAGCAACATTTGTTTTTTAGTAAAACCCGTCCTCGAGCAGACATGCGGTAAAAAGGGTCGACAGAACGGGAAAACTGAGGCGAGAAAGGGGAGAAAAAAAGCAAATCCTCCTATGGCGGGTGCTCAGTATGATGACGCTGTACATGGACTACAGTAGTACCTCTGGACACCAGTTCTGTGGCGCAGCTCCTACTTTCAAAAACTCATATTGGGAAACAGCGTTGCCCCTTAAAATAAATTAAAATCAATTTAATTTGTGTTTGAGCCCAGCAAAACAGCACAATAGTAACACGTCTTTTAAAAAGAAAAACAAACTTGTAGATAAGAAATAGTGTCTAAAAACAATACAATAGAATGTAATACTATTTCAGTAGTTTTATGAAGTACTGTAATAATAATCTACATTATTTACCTTGGAGAGCGGACTTCTACAGTATCTCCATTGAAATGCTTCTCCGTCAAACACACTACCAGCAGCTTCTCCAAATTTTCATGGATAAATGTTCACCGTTTTAGTTTAACGTCCTTGGCTATGGTTATGGACTCAGATACAGACTAGCAGCACTTGGTCAGGTTTTTATTGATGAATTATTTCTTTAATTCAATGCCTAACATCCACTTCCTTTCCTCAGCACTGTCCTTCACACTTACTTTCTTTCTTCCTATAGTTGGAAATGTCCATCTTTAGCTATAAGCTAATACAAGCGAGTAAGACCGGATGTTTTGGTCGATCTACTGTGTTCACTGCGGCATTCGCTGCACCAACTAGTGGCAAAGGCTCGTAACCTGAATTATTGCTGGCAATAATGAGCAGAGAGACCGCTCCTATCTTGAAAAAAACTTGTAAACTGAGGCGTTCGTATCCTGAAGTATCACTGTACTACCAGTATTCTGTTCTATAGTTTTGTCCCTTGACAAGATTTGGATTTTGCGATGTTGCAATAACCTCAACTAACACAAATTCAACCATCCATCCTAGGGATGTCCCAATCCAGGTTTTTGCACTTCCGATCCGATACCGATTTTGTTTTTGCATTTCCGATCCGATACCGATACTGACCGATACCGATACTGGCCTATCTGAGCATGTATTAAAGTTTAAAGTTATTTAGCCTACTTAGTTGTCAGAATCATGTTGAAAAGGGTTTTAGTACTCTTGATAACAACTAGCCAGCTGAATTAGGGGAGTTTGAATAAAACACAATGGTTGGTAACAAGAAACTGACCTGTTTATTCAAGGATAAACACAAAATAGACAAAATTATACATGACAAACAGAAATGGCATCATTGAACTAGGGCTGGGTGAGATGGCCTTTTTTTAATATTGCGATATTTTAAGGCCATATTGCGATACACAATATATATCTCGATATTTTGCCTTAGCCTTGAATGAACACTGGATGCATATAATCACAACAGTATGATTATTCTATGTGTTTTGATTGATTGATTGAGACTTTTATTAGTAGGTTGCACAGTGAAGTACATATTCCGTACAATTGACTACTAAATGGTAACACCCCAATAAGTTTTTGAACTTGTTTAAGTCGGGGTCCACTTAAATTGATTCATGATACAGATATATACTATCAGATATATACTATCATCATAATACAGTCATCACACAAGATAATCACATTGAATTATTTACATTATTTATAATCCAGGGTGTGGAGGGGGGCGCCTGATGTAAGTGTAAAAAAGACAGCCAAAAGAGTTTGATATGAGAATAAATCTAAAGTTAAAATATAGGGTAGAAATGCACCCATTTGCAGGAAATGTAGTCTTGATTTTCAAAATGTTCTTTCAAGGCTTGCATGTCTACATTAAAACATTCTTCTTCATACTGCATTAATATATGCTACTTTTAAACTTTCATGCAGAGAAGGAAATCACAACTAAAAAAATCACTAATTTTTTCATACGGTGTTGATGTGGAAATTTTTGCCATTTTGATGGTGTGGAGTCTGGACGTGTGGCACCGAATGGAGATAAGCGTCTCGACAGACGTCACAATATTTGAACAATGATGACGAAAACTGTTGTCTCTGTCGTGTCCGTGTGTCGAAAATTGTTATGCGCTTATTTTTTTATTTGATTTTGTGCGTGGCATAGATTTGCCGTGCCCAGAGGACGTTTGAGCAGGCGCGCACCTTAGCGGCTGCGCTAGCATCACAGCTAACGTTAGCCATGCCGCTACCTCGCTCTCTGCTGGAAGAGGACGTATACGTATGTGACGTATGACGTGACAGTATGTGACGTGTGTAAGAAGGTGCGCTCGCTGTCTGTGAAAGGGAGACACAGGAAAGAGTGAGAAGAGCCTGTCGTGTAATGCCAGCAGCTAAACGCAACTGCGTGAGAATCCACAGACCTGTGGATGTGTTGAAGGTGTGCTGGAAAATGCGGGACGGAAATTACGGAGCAGCAGAAAAGTGGAATGTATTATTTAAATCGGTGCGTTGGAAAACACGGACCGGAGTTTTTTTTTAAACTGGATCTGGATCGGCATTTTCCCATGCCTTGCCGATACGCAATTTTTGGCAAATATCGGCAGCCGATCCGATCCAAATATCGGATCGGGACATCCCTAGTTGCACCTTAAATTAAATTAAATTTAATTTGTGTTTGAGCCCAGCAAAACAGCACAATAGTAACACGTCTTTTAAAAAGAAAAACAAACTTGTAGATAAGAAATAGTGTCTAAAAACAATACAATAGAATGTAATACTATTTCAGTAGTTTTATGAAGTACTGTAATAATAATCTACAGTATTTACCTTGGAGAGCGGACTTCTACAGTATCTCCATTGAAATGCTTCTCCGTCAAACACACTACCAGCAGCTTCTTCAAATTTTCATGGATAAATGCTCACCGTTTTTAGTTTAACGTCCTTGGCTATGGTTATGGACTCAGATACAGACTAGCAGCACTTGGTCAGGTTTTTCTTGATGAATTCTTCCTTTAAATTCAATGCCTAACATCCACTTCCTTTCCTCAGCACTGTCCTTCACACTTACTTTCGTTCTTCCTATAGTTGGAAATGTCCATCTTTAGCTATAAGCTAATACAAGCGAGTAAGACCGGATGTTTTGGTCGATCTTACTGTGTTCACTGCGGCATTCGCTGCACCAACTAGTGGCAAAGGCTCGTAACCTGAATTATTGCTGGCAATAATGAGCAGAGAGAGCGCTCCTGTCTTGAAAAAACTTGTAAACTGAGGCGTTCGTATCCTGAGGTATCACTGTACTACCAGTATTCTGTTCTATAGTTTTGTCCCTTGACAAGATTTGGATTTTGCGATGTTGCAATAACCTCAACTAACACAAATTCAACCATCCATCCATTTTCTACCGCTTGTCCCTTTAGGAGTCGCGGGGGGTGCTGGAGCCTATCTCAGTTATTATCAGTTACATGTAACTGATAATCTTTTATTTCTAAACACTTTATTAAATATGCACATGGATAGGAGCAGGAGTATTGGCTGTGAAATGTGTGCTAATCCCCACTATAGAACGTGCGTGTGCAGAGCCAGCTAACGTTTCATTATTTGTAAATCGCTGTAAATGTGTGTGTCCACCAGCTGTGACTAAGTGTCTCCCCCACTTCCCACTGGAGGATCCCTCTTATCAGATGGCTGTCTGGATCAATCCCAGACCTACTTTTCAAATGTGTGTCATTTCCTGCATTCCTAAAGTGGCGTAGTGTGGCTCTAATGGAACTACAGTGAAAGCTCGATTTACAAACCCCTCTATTTGCAAACTTTTCGGTTTACAAACTTTTAGATCGAGCCAAGTATGCCTCAGCGTTTCAGCGTGTTTCTTTTCTCGCCATCCACCAAGTTTTGCCTAGTCTGTTTACTCAATATGGGTCCCAAAAAATAAGGGGATCGCTGTGGACTTAGACCTACAGAGGAGAGGGAACTCTAATTCAGAGCAGTGACACGCAGGCCTTCCTCACCGCCTTCTCCCTCCCTTGAGTGTGTTTGCCTCCTTTTGTCGGCTCTATGCCACAAACTAGCAGACAGACAGCTAGGTAAAGAAGTTTTTACTTTTTTGTTGTTAAAAGGGACTTTTAAAAAGGGACTAAAACAGATTTTTGACAGTTCAGCTTGCCATTGTTGTGTTGTTTTGATTATATATATATATATATATATATATATATATATATATATATATATATATATATATACATATACACACATACACACAGTGTTGCTTTGATTACACACACACACACACACACATTATATGTATATATATATATATTTAATATATATATACATATATACACATAAATATATATATATAATATACATATATAAATATACATATAAATACATATATAAATACCTATATATAATTACATATATATATATTATACATAATATATAAATATATATATATAAATATATATATGTATAAATATACATATATAATATACATATATAAATATACCTGTATATAATATATATATATATATATACATATATATATATATATATGTATAACATACCTATATATATATAAATACATGTATAAAATACCTATATATATAAATACATATATATTATATATATAAATATATATACATATACATACATGTATAAAATACCTATATATATAAATACAAATACATATAATATACAGTATATGTACACATTTTATATACACACTATATATACGCATATTATATACACACACTAATACATACACATATACAGTATGTATGTATGTATGTATATATATATATATATATATATATATATATATATATATATATATATATATATATATATATATATATATATATATATATATATATATATATATATATATATATATATATATCAGTGACGTGCGGTGAGGTTGATGGCTGGTGAGGCACTGACTTCATCACAGTCATATTTACAAACATATGAACCCTAAAGAGTATCTTATTCACCATTTGATTGGCAGCAGTTAACGGGTTATGTTTAAAAGCACATACCAGCATTCTTCCCTGCTTGGCACTCAGCATCAAGGGTTGGAATTGGGGGTTATTAAATCACCAAAAATTATTCCCGGGCGCGGCGCCGCTGCTGCCCACTGCTCCCTTCACCTCCCAGGAGGTGATCAAGGGGATGGGTCAAATGCAGAGGACAAATTTCATTACACCTAGTGTGTGTGTGACAATCATTGCTACTTTAACTTAACTTTAACTTTACACATACAAACTGTAGCACACAAAAAAGCACATTTAATAATAAAAAAAAACGTTATTATGGTCTTACCTTTACTTATAAAATAAGTCCACGAGCCGCTGTTGTGCTGGATTAATGCACCCCCTGACGAGAGTGTTATATCAACTAAAGCCCATTTATAAACCGAGGGTTTATAAATGTCGCCTATACTGTATGAAACTACAAAATAACAAACACGGAGGCTCCAGTTTACACGAGGACCACTTTATTTACCTTCTTTCAAAAACTTCCGCTCCACTCAAAAGTGTCATCACTTCCGCTCTTAGCGCCTTCAAAATAAGAGCTCAAGGCATATACTGTATAACAGCGCATAACAGGAACTTAACATCACAAAGAGGAAAGCCCATAAAAATAGGTTACAAAAGGTATTTAATAAGAAGCCAAAAAGTGCAAAAACAATAATGTTCGTGTTGGAGGAGTTGTGAATTAGGTACACCTGCAGTCTGCAGGTGTACCTAATGTTGTGGCCCTGCAGTCATTCACAACTCCTCCAACACGGGAGTGTTATATCAACTAAAGCCCACACATACATACATATATATATATATATATATATATGCATTTATTTGTATTTTTATATATATATATATATATATATATATATATATATATATGCATTTATTTGTATTTTTATATATATATATATATATATATATATATATATATATATATATATATATATATATATATATATATATATATATACAAATAAATGCATGTTTATTGCATTTGATAGATAGATAGATAGATAGATAGTACTTTATTGATTCCTTCAGGAGAGTTCCCTCAGGAAAAAAGGGTATACTTGCAATATGAATATGAATGGTCATTACATCAGTGGTTAATTTAGCCTCAAAATAAAGTTGACAATAATATAGTTTATCGGCAATAATTTGTAGGTAAATATATCGTCGAGCAAAATTTGTTTGCCTCTGTATCGCTGCATAGTTGCAAACCAGTGAAGGACCTCAAACATTCTGCAAGTGCAGCATCTTTGCATGACTTTGCCCAAGGTCGCCTCTCTGCAAGCCCGCCGACACGCTCGCCTTGCAGTGCCTTGACACACAATTTATTCATCAGGCACTACTAGCACGGGCACGCCCTCGCTCCTCGGCATCTGCGTGCAGGCAGACGGTAGCAGTACGCAGCATGTTTGGGTGGGGGAGAGACTTGGAAGTGGGTCAAAGCTTTCAGGAGATGTCAGCAGCATCCAGACGAGAGCTACTTCTTTGCTCTGCGTCATTTATTCACTTCAATGGAGAGACACAAACACTCATCCAGTCTCCATTTATACGTTACTCACACTCACATATCATTTGTGCAATTATTTAGATTTTCCATCATTAATGTCACGGTGCTTATGTGTTATTTCACATCTAGGAGCTCATGGCTGGATTCTCTTTTTTGCGTGACAGAAATTGCAGCTGTAAGAGGATTATCAGCGTGAAATACTCTCTGCGTCTTTGCCCTCTTATAATTCCTTGTGTGTATACACACAAACACATTCCAGAAGCGTGTGGAAATATCTACCAGAACTGGAGTGATTTGTTGATTTCAAGAAACCCGATATGAGAAAAAGTAGCACATTGGGATGGAATTTACGAGCGTGGAAAAGTGAAAGGGGGACTCCAGGAGATTTTAAAGACACAGCTGGAATCTAACCAAAGGGCCTGAAAACAGCCAATAGCAGCCGAGGTAAAAATGGAGGAGTGGAGTTAATAAATCTAAAACCGTCGCCTCCCTCCTGCTGAAATCCTCAGTGGAATTAACTGAAAGTGTCTGACAGAGTAATACGTTCCTCTTTTTCAGGCAGCTGGCTCCCAAGTCGCTCATCTTTTATCTGTCAGAGACCACAAAAACAAACCATAGGGCCTCCTGAAGGGAACCAGCCGAGAGTTTAGTCCAAGAACTAAGGTTAGGGTAGTAGCTACTAAGGCAGGCCTGGGCGATTTATTTTGACTATGGGGCCAGATTTTGAGAAAAAAATAAAAAAATTTTTAGGAACACTAATGAAAAACATGCCTCTCCCAATTAGCGTTTTTTTTTTAAAATACGTCCAAATTATTCCGGATAATAAAAAAATCGAAAGATATTTTCATGGAATAACATGTACTACCAATTTAGTATTTTTTAAACGAGTAATAAAATATATCCAAATATTTTTACTGGATAAAAACTAATTTTACAAAAATGTTTTGATGAAAAATATGTATGTATGCTTTAAAAAAAATAAGAATTACAATATACCCAAATTATTTTTTTGTTTTTCTGATCATAAAATACTAAACAGAATGTTTTCATGAAAAAATAGCTATCAATTTAGTTTTTTTTTTAAAACAAATAAAATATATCCAAATATTTTTTTCTGGATAAAAACTAATTTTACAAAAATGTTTTGATGAAAAATATGTATGTATCTTTTAAAAAAAAAATAAGAATTACAATATACCCAAATTATTTTTTTGTTTTCTGATCATAAAATACTAAACAGAATGTTTTCATGAAAAAATAGCTATCAATTTAGTTTTGTTTTTTTAAACAAATAAAAAATATCCAAATATTTTTTGGGGTGGAAAAAATATATAAAATTATTTTCATGAAAAACATGTACTACCAATTTTTTTTTTTTTAATAAATAGTAAAATATATCACAATTATTTTTTTAGGTTGATTGGCAACACTAAATTGGCCCTAGTGTGTGAATGTGAGTGTGAATGTTGTCTGTCTATCTGTGTTGGCCCTGCGATGAGATGGCGACTTGTCCAGGGTGTACCCCGCCTTCCGCCCCGCGACCCCGAACGGGACAAGCGGTAGAAAATGGATGGATGGATGGATAATACAAAACCTCACAATAATGTCTGATCGAATGCTGAAAACGTTATAACAGACTGCCTTAAAAAACGGAACCGAATTGCACATTTTTTACTGAATGAGACACCCAGAATGTACATGAAAATAAAGAATGTGGGATTTACAATATTAACTATGAACGATAAATATGTACATCATTTTGCAATACAGTTTGCTGAAAACGATGGAAAGCGCCACTCTACATAGCAACTGATGCTGTGGTCAAGGTGGGAATTGCCACAAAACCGGCAAAAATTATAATTTGTCACGTTTCATGTGTCAGGTAAACCGCAACAAACGTCGCAGTTTTTTTCCATAGTTTGGCCGGGGGTGCGACTTATACTCAGGAGCGAGTTATGTGTGAAATTATTAACACATTACCGTAAAATATCAAATAATATTATTTAGCTCATTCACGTAAGAGACTAGACGTATAAGATTTCATAGGACTTAGCGATTAGGAGTGACAGATTGTTTGGCAAACGTATAGCATGTTCTATATGTTATAGTTATTTGAATGACTCTTACCATAATATGTAACGTTAACATACCAGTTGGTTATTTATGCCTCATATAACGTACACTTATTCAGCCTGTTGTTCACTATTCTTTATTTATTTTAAATTGCCTTTCAAATGTCTATTCTTGGTGTTGGCTTTTATCAAATAAATTTCCCCCAAAAATGCGACTTATACTCCAGTGCGACTTATATATGTTTTTTTCCTTCTTTATTATGCATTTTTGGCCAGTGCGACTTATACTCCGGAGCTACTTATACTCCGAAAAACACGGTAGTCATTTTCTATATCGCACAGAGACAAACCCGCGATACATCGAGTATATTCAATACTTCGCCCAGCCCTAATTCGACGACTTTGGTAGGATAGCTAGCAATCTAGCTAGCGATGTGGCTAAATTGCTAGCTAAATAAATGCATAGACAGATAGTTTATGGATTTATAGGAGGAATTCACATCCGATAGTAATCCAAAAAACAAACTTGAGATACAAGTTTTGGTTAACACATTTTACCACAAAAAGGTCAATACCAAATCTACCAATGCCTAACAACCCTGAACCAAGTTGAGGATGAGATGTGTTTTGCTTTAGTTCAAATCATGTTGAACACAGTAACGACCTCCATATGGCTCTTTATTGCTCGCCTCAGTCACATTTAATACAGCCTCTGAGATCACGTTTTAAGATGTAATACAATACAAATCACAGCCAGAATCAGGATCATAGCGACCATGATTCATTGGTCCCAAGTGCTAGGAATGAGCGATGCTTGGATGAGAAAATCCATGAAAGAAATGTCCATCAATTGAATGTAATTCTCGTGAGAAGAAAACATGTTACAATATAAAGGAGGGGTGTCCAAACTTTTTGAACTTTTCAAAAATTAAAGCATGCGGGAGCCATTGTGATATGTTTTCATTTTCAAAACCATTACAATATATAGTTGTTGTTTTTAACCTATATGGTGGTGATTCTCAAACCACTAATCAGAGAGAGTATGGCCAGTGGATCTCCTTACGCAGGCTATATCTAGTGGTATACTAGAGAATCACTTGATCAAAGTACATACAGTGTCATACCTGCCAAATTTTGAAATCAGAAAAACCTAGTAGCCAGGGTCCAGGGGCCGCAGGCCCCGGTAGGTCCAGGACAAAGTCCTGGTGGGGGGTTCAGGCCCCGACGCAAAATGATTATTAGCATTCAGACAGGTTAAAATGTTGCTAAAACCATCACTTTTCTATCAGTCACAGTGACGTCATAATCGGTGCTGCCGTCAGTCGACATGCTAAATGGTTCCGTCTTCATGACATCGGCGATACTTTTTAAGGATTCTGTTCCAAGACACTGAATAATGTTTGATGTTTTGGTTTGACCACATCCATATTTTTTGGCGATTTTCGAGTCGGGAAACATTTTCCGAAATAACTGTCCCATGTGATCAGCCAGTGCGATTGGAAGTCCATGCTCAATTATTGCCTCCGTAAATAAAACTTCGGCATTTATCACATCCAAAGAATCTGTTTGGGCGACGAAAAACGTTGAAAGTTTTCCACTTGTATCGCTAGCAACGGCATTAGACTTGTGTTTTTTTGTCCCAACGTGGTCTTTTACATCGCTAATTCCTCCGTGTCCGATCGAAAAATCTTGTCTGCACAAGGTGCAATTCGCGTAGTTTTCACCCTTTTTGGAACGGATAATTATTCCCGGATAGGCTTTTGAATATTCTTCACGGAATGACTGCAGTTTTCTTTTCGGTTTAAGACTCGTTTGCGATTTTTCTCCGGCTGATTCCATGATCGTTCGCTCGTTTGGAAACAATGGCAACTGGTGCCTCGTGCTTGGCAGCGGTGCTATAAATAGCCTCGCGCATGGCATTCGGAATAGCTCGATAGGAAGTTATGGGAAGCAGTGTCGATTGTCATTGTTGTTACGCGATTTCGTGAATAAAACTTAATTTAAAAAAAAAAAAATTTAATTAATGAAAAAACGTATTTTTTATCACTGCAACCGTAACCCGGAATAGGTTGATGAAAACCGTACAAATTACGGGAAAACCGGAGTAGTTGGCAGGTATGCAGTGTTTTATGTTTCTACTTTCAAATGCAGTGTTACTCTTCAAATTGTGTATAATGTTACAGTGGCCACAAATATTAATTTATATTTTGCCTTGTTTTTAATGAATACTTAGGCCTACTACGCTACTGTATTTTAATGTTGGCCATTATGGTTGTACTTGAGGTGGCACTTGGTGAACCTGTGGTTTAAGGCTCTCCTTAAGTTTGGCCTTAGTCATACAAAATGTTGAAAGTAAGTAATATACAAATATATATATTTTTTTATTTTTAATGTTGTTGTTTTTATGTTAAATGCTTGTTTTTGTCAAAAACATGTTGTTTGCAACACTTTTGCAAGATTTTCGAACTGGAATATTTGAAGTCCAGTAATTGGAGCCTTAATTCCAATCAATAATTCATAACAACATTGATTTTGTTACATAATTTTTTAAACAATGACAGTTTAAAAAAAAAAAAAATCCTACTAAAACTTTTGAGGATCCAAAAGGGCCTTGTTCATAAGAGCGTTAAAAACAAATCAAAATCTTATTTTTCTTTCAATGCTTATGTCTCTAGATCAACTTCAGATCTATCCGTCCATTATTAGTTTTTGTTATTTTTCCATGTTATTTGTTTTATGCCCTTTTGGTCAAAGAAAACTTAGTTTTTTTTATAGCAAACACACAAAACATGCATTATGTTCCCAAAATTGTTTTAATGATTGCAAAGTAATTTCAGTCTTGAATAGGTCGATAATTCATAACAACATTGATTTTGATTCATTATTATTTTTTGGAGCGATAACAGTTTTAAAGTTTTAAAAAAAACGGCCTGCATGGCAACTTTGTGTTATTAGAGTCAACACTGCAACTTTCCCTCGTTATATTTCACCTGTTTGCTCTTTAATTAAACTTTATATTGTTTTTTTGTAAAATAATTTTCACAAGGTGCCGTGAGCCGTTCAAAAAATAAGCTGCGGTGCCTCACTTTGGAGACCCCTGATATAAAACGTCTCATTTGTCAAAATAAGTCAAGCAATCAATCAATCAATGTTTATTTATATAGCCCTAAATCACAAGTGTCTCAAAGGGCTGCACAAGCCACAATGACATCCTCGGTACAGAGCCCATATAAGTGAATAATTATTTCTAATAATTGTAATTCTCACAACATGTAGACATATTTCCAGTATTTCCTGGATTTTTCTCTGCTATTTGATGTATGGTGCATGTGTTAGAGGGCAGAAAAGTGTGTGTGAGTACAGCTGTTGGTCCGGGTCATGAAATGACGCGCAGAGTGACACTGCCACAGGAAGTGGAAGGAACCAAATGGACACACGAGATGTGTGAAAAGGATCGCTATTAGAACAGATGCAAACATGAAACATTTATGAGGGACACGCCTATCACACACACACACACACACACACACACACACACACACACACACACACACACACACACACACACACACACACACACACACACACACACACACACACACACACACGTTTTCTTGTATTTCTTACCTTCTTGAGACCTGAGAAAGATGCCTACCTCTTTAGGACCACACTTTCTAGATATACAAAGATTTGTATTTACAACATAAATAACATATACATACTTTGCAAATATAAAAAAGATACGCTTTTATTTATTTTTCAGTCTACCCCAGGGCAGCTGTGGCTACAAATGTAGCTTACCACCACCAGGTGTGAATGAATGATGGGTTCTCACTTCTCGGTGAGCGCTTTGAGTATCTACTAATAGAAAAGCGCGATATAAAATCTAATCCATTATTATTATTATTATCATTATCCATCCATCCATCCATTTTCTACCGCTTATTCCCTTTGGGGTCGCGGGGGGCGCTGGAGCCTATCTAAGCTACAATCGGGCGGAAGGCAGGGTACACCCTGGACAAGTCGCCACCTCATCGCAGGGCCAACACAGATAGACATTATTATTATTATTATTATTATTATTATTATTACTATGGACTGGACTCTCTCACTATTATGTTAGATCCACTATGGACTGGACTCTCACTATTATGTTAGATCCACTATGGACTGGACTCTCACTATTATGTTGGATCCACTATGGACTGGACTCTCACTATTATGTTAGATCCACTATGGACTGGACTCTCACACTATTATGTTAGATCCACTATGGACTGGACTCCCACTATAATGTTAGATCTACTATGGACTGGACTCCCAATATTATGTTAGATCCACTATGGACTGGACTCTCACACTATTATGTTCGATCCACTATGGACTGGACTCTCACTATTATGTTAGATCCACTATGGACTGGACTCTCACTATTATGTTAGATCCACTATGGACTGGACTCCCAATATTATGTTAGATCCACTATGGACTGGACTCTCACACTATTATGTTCGATCTACTATGGACTGGACTCTCACTATTATGTTAGATCCACTATGGACTGGACTCTCACTATTATGTTAGATCCACTATGGACTGGACTCTCACACTATTATGTTAGATCCACTATGGACTGGACTCTCACACTATTATGTTAGATCCACTATGGACTGGACTCCCACTATTATGTTAGATCCACTATGGACTGGACTCTCACACTATTATGTTCGATCTACTATGGACTGGACTCCCACTTTTATGTTAGATCCACTATGGACTGGACTCTCCCACTATTATGCTAGATCCACTATGGATTGGACTCTCACAATATTATGCTAGATCCACTATGGATTGGACTCTCACACTATTATGTTCGATCTACTATGGACTGGACTCCCACTATTATGTTAGATCCACTATGGACTGGACTCTCACAATATTATGCTAGATCCACTATGGACTGGACTCTCACAACATTATGCTGGATCCACTCGATGTCCATTGCACCAGTCGCCCAGGGAGGGGGTCCCCCACATCTGCGGTCCCCTCCAAGGTTTCTCATTGTTATCCCATTGGGTTGAGTTTTTTCTTGCCCTGATGTGGGATCTGAGCCGAGGATGTCGTTGTGGCTTGTGCAGCCCTTTGAGACACTCGTGATTTAGGGCTATATAAATAAACATTGATTTTGGGACTCTTAACCTAAATCCAACAATTAGCAGAGAGAAAGTTGGTATAAACTCTGAAATTGGGGCACTTTTATAGCAAGGCACCACTTTACATCTAAAATGTACATTATGGCTACTTAATGACAAGCTAGGGGTTGGCGTGCCCGAGTAAACCAAAGCATGCAGGAATATAAACCCCAGACTACAGATGGCAGTAATAACCAACTCATACATAACACATACTCAGTTAGATATATTTTATTAGATTTTGGATGCAGTGCATTACTTTGTTGCAACCAGCAGAGGCAGTGTTGCACCAACTAGTTTGTGGTTCAAAGGAGGACAACATCAGATCACCGGAGGGATCTCTCTTGCGGCGCAACTCATTATTCTACTCGTTATAACACGGAAACAGGAGTTCAGAAGAGATTCTCTGATCCCAATAAAAAATAAAACCTAACAAATGTGTCTCCACAACACACTTGCAGCCCCACAACATTCTGAAGACAACACACACACACTTGCACGTAGCAGCTTATTCATTATTAAAGCACCTTTCATCTTCTCTAAATCTCCCAGGGACGTCCATGTCTCCTCAATCTGCAAGGCATGCAGGAAGGCTAAGGACTTCTGATCAATATGCCAATACACGCTGACAAGGACGCACGATTTATACCAGGGGTGTCAAACGTACGGCCCGCGGACAGGATTAATCCGGCCTGCAAGATGAGTTTGCAAAGTATAAAAAACGAGCTGCAATTTTTTTAATGAAAGAAACTGCTGTTCTAAATGTGCCCACAGGATGTCGCAATAGTAATTCGAGTGTAACCCACGTCACACATGACACGGTTTAAAGATGACGTGTCAGCTGACTTTAAGCGCCCTCTGGATTAGCTGCCGCTACTGCAATCAGCGCAAGTGCAAGCCATCCGGTGCTCCATTATATTGATATAATATTTACACATGTACATGTATAGGCTATATATATATATATATATATATATATATATATATATATATATATGCACGGTGGCAGAGGGGTTAGTGCATCTGCCTCACAATACGAAGGTCCTGAATAGTCTTGGGTTCAATCCCGGGCTCGGGATCTTTCTGTGTGGAGTTTGCATGTTCTCCCCGTGACTGCGTGAGTTCCCTCCGGGTACTCCGGCTTCCTCCCACCTCCAAAGACATGCACCTGGGGATAGGTTGATTGGCAACACTAAATTGGCCCTAGTGTGTGAATGTGAGTGTGAATGTTGTCTGTCTATCTGTATTGGCCCTGCGATGAGGTAGCGACTTGTCCAGGGTGTACCCCGCCTTCCGCCCGATTGTAGCTGAGATAGGCTCCAGCACCCCCCCGCGACCCCAAAAGGGAATAAGCGGTAGAAAATGGATGGATGGATATATATATATATATATATATATATATATATATATATATATATATATATATATATATATATATATATATATATATATTAGCGATGTCCCGATCCGATATTTGGATCGGATCGGCCGCCGATATTTGCCAAAAAATGCGTATCGGCAAGGCATGGGAAAATGCCGATCCAGATCCAGTTTTAAAAAAAACTCCGGTCCGTGTTTTCCAACCCATCGATTTAAATAATACATTCCACTTTTCTGCTGCTCCGTAATTTCCGTTCCGCATTTTCCAGCACACCTTCAACACATCCACAGGTCTGTGGATTCTCACGCAGTTGCTTTTAGCTGCTGGCATTACACGACAGGCTCTTCTCACTCTTTCCTGTGTCTCCCTCTCACAGACAGCAAGCGCACCTTCTTACACACGTCACATACTGTCACGTCATACGTCACATACGTCATATGTCACATACTGTCACGTCATACGTCACATACGTATACGTCCTCTCCGAGCAGAGAGGTAGCAGCATGGCTAACGTTAGCTGTGATGCTAGCGCAGCCGCTAAGGTGCGCACCTGCTCAAACGTCCTCTGCGCACGGCAAATCTATGCCACGCACAAAATCAAATAAAAAAATAAGCGCATAACAATTTTCGACACACCGACACGACAGAGAAAACAGTTTTCGTCATCATTGTTCAAATATTGTAATGTCTGTCGAGACGCTTATCTCCATTCGGTGCCACACGTCCACACCATCAAAATGCTGAGGCAAAAATTTCCAGATCAACACCGTCTGAAAAAATTAGTTATCTATTTAGTTGTGATTTCCTTCTCTGCATGAAAGTTTAAAAGTAGCATATATTAATGCAGTATGAAGAGGAATGTTTTAATGTAGACATGCAAGCCTTGAAAGAACATTTTGAAAATCAAGACTACATTTCCTGCAAATGGGTGCATTTCTACCCTATATTTTAACTTTAGATTTATTCTCATATCAAACTCTTTTGGCTGTCTTTTTGACACTTACATCCGGCGCCCCCCTCCACACCCTGGATTATAAATAATGTAAATAATTCAATGTGATTATCTTGTGTGATGACTGTATTATGATGATAGTATATATCTGATAGTATATATCTGTATCATGAATCAATGTAAGTGGACCCCGACTTAAACAAGTTGAAAAACTTATTCGGGTGTTACCATTTAGTGGTCAATTGTACGGAATATGTACTTCACTGTGCAACCTACTAATAAAAGTCTCAATCAATCAATCAAAACACATAGAATCATCATACTGCTGTGATTATATGCATCAAGTGTTCATTTAAGGCTAAGGCAAAATATCCACATATATATCGTGTATCGCAATATGGCCTTAAAATATCGCAATATTAAAAAAAAGGCCATATCGCCCAGCCCTAGTTCAATGATGCCATTTCTGTTTGTCATGTATAATTTTGTCTATTTTGTGTTTATCCTTGAATAAACAGGTCAGTTTCTTGTTACCAACCATTGTGTATTATTCAAACTCCCCTAATTTAGCTGGCTAGTTGTTATCAAGAGTACTAAAACCATTTTCAACATGATTCTGACAACTAAGTAGGCTAAATAACTTTAAACTTTAATACATGCTCGGATAGGCCAGTATCGGTATTGGTCAGTATCGGTATCGGATCGGAAGTGCAAAAACAATATCGGTATCGGATCGGAAGTGCAAAAACCTGGATCGGGACATCCCTAATATATATATATATAGTTCATTTACATGCAGTCGGCTTTCGGCCCCTGGCCAAATTTTTTAAGCCCAATGCGGCCCCCCAAGTCAAAATGTTTAGACAATGGACACACACACACACACACACACACACACACACACACACACACACACACACACACACACTTTGCGTGGGAAAGCCTCTTCCTCCCCCATACAGAATCATGTACATTCAGGAAGGATTAACACATCAACGCCAACATTTCCACATTAGCATAAATGCAAGATGACAACAGGACATCATTCAACTTGAAGAATTCCACTTTAATGCCACCGGGCTCTCACACACTCCCCCAAAAAACACGTCGCCCCTTCCTGCACCCCATCTTTTATCCCCCTCTGTTCTCCTCCTCCCTCTCCATGGCAACCAGAAATGCCACAGCAATGATGTCATCCCCTCCCGCTGGGGAAAAGGCATTAGCTCATCGTGATTTATTTCTATTGGGTGCCTTTGAAGCAGGAAGTCCCTCAGCCAATGAGTGTGAAGCACTCTTGGGGCCTCGGCACATCGCAAGTGCTTCTTTTCAAGACAATAGTTTGTGAATTTTGAACGTTTGTGGCTCCGTCCCGCGAGTCAACACGAGCGTGGAGCAACTGGGAGTAAACGCTGCGAGCGGCAGCAGTTTCCTTTGTTGCCAGTTAAGCTGCCCCTCAGTCTGGGTCCTTCTGGATGCTTCCACAGGCAGGGGACACAATACATGCCACAGCAGGATTCAGGAGAGACCAAAATGTCCGTTTCAACAAATCTGTGCCATAAGCATCTCAAATACTATTGACCAATGATGAAATAATGTCACAGTTTGGACTTGGTTCATTATGTTCCTTGGTTTCCTGTCCTGGTACTCTTGTTTTGTTACTATTTCCTGTTTGCTCTTTGTGCTTCACAGCACCTTTACTCTCAGTCCTGCCCGCACACCTGTTCCTCATTGTTCAATAGTTCTACTAGGGCAGGGGTCGGCAACCTTTACCAGTCAAAGAGCCATTTTGACCAGTTTCACAAATTAAAGAAAACAATGGGAGCCACAAAAATCTTTTGAAATTTAAAATAAAATAACACTGCATGCAAAGTTTTTTTTTTGATTTGTGCTATGTATAAACCAAGGGTCTCAGACACGCGGCCTACAGATTAATATGAAAATTGAATGTTAATGCGGCCCGCGAGTTTTATAAGAATGGCGCATGACAGCATCATACTTGTCAATCTTCCCAATTTTTCCGGCAGACTACGAATTTCAGGGCAACTGTTCTCTCGAACGTGCCGTGATGGTACAGCATTTAGCGCCTACTACAACCAGCGTGCCGGCCAAGCCACACGTTGAATGGGGCTTCTGCTTGCTCACGAAAGCGACGGCAAGGCATACTTGGTCAACAACAACACAGGTTACACTGATGGTGGCGGTATAAAAAACTTTAACACTCTTACTAATAATGCGCCACACTGTGAACCCACACCAAACAAGAATGACAAACACAATTCGGGAGAACATCTGCACCGTAACACAACATAAACACAACAGAACAAATACCCAGAATCCCATGCAGCCCTAACTCTTCCGGGCTACATTATACACCCCCGCTACCAAACCCTGCCCACCTCAACCGACGCACAGGGTTGTAGCCCAGAAGAGTCAGGGCTGCATGGGATTCTGGGTATTTGTTCTGTTGTGTTTATGATGTGTTAAGGTGCAGATGTTGTCCCGAAATGTGTTTGTCATTCTTGTTTGGTTTTGGTTCAAAGTGTGGCGCATTATTAGTAAGAGTGTTAAAGTTGTTTTATATGGCCACCGTCAGTGTAACCTGTGTGGCTCTTGACCAAGTATGCTGGCTGTCACCTACGTGTGCAAGCAGAAGATGCATATAACAAGAGGCTGGGCTTGCACGCTGTTTGTACAGATTGTAGGGGGTGCTAAGTGCTGTACCATCGTGGCATGCCCTTATTATTATTGTAAGGGTGAAAAACGGAGAATATTGTTTCCGTGAGCGGCAAGTATGCAGCTGAGCCGCAACAGAGTGATCAAAGAGCCGCGGGTTGCCGACCCCTGTTCTAGGGCTAGGCGATAAAACAATGTCAAAATATGTTGCGATAGACACGCAATCGATATCAATAAAAAATGCGTACGGTAAAACCGAGAGAAAGCGGAAGTATGGAAGCAAGGTTGGTTGCATGAACAACGGCCCTTGCTCTCTGGTAACCGAGCAACGCAGGAAATGATCACTGATCAGTGGGAGTGACACGCTGACTGCCAATCAGATAACAGTATCAGCTATCTAGTTTGGTTGCGCCACCTTGTTGTCTCATGGAGTGACAAGAAATTGTGGATAAAAGAGGAAAAGTCAACTAGATAGTATGGAAGTTTTGGGGTTTTTCTTTAAAAAGGGACCGTAGTCAAACCAATGTGGTCTGTAAATGATGCAAGGCTCTCGTTCCACCAAGACCGCTACTACCACACCACCTTAGCCACGCTCACCCTTTAGAGCACAGCTGTAACTTCCTGCCACTATACCTGCAGAAAATAGTTCTTCTCAAATTACATTTTCACACTTTGCACTATTTTCTTACACTTTATTAAGCATTTCTTACATATTCCTTATTTCTGCACCTGCTTTTTAAGAGCTTATTTTTAAGTGTTCAATTTTGTTTACATTAAATTAATATATAATTCATTAACTCAACGACTCAAGCGAGTCGTTTTTTGCACGTTCTCTAAATGTTCTGTATTATGTACATTTTCAGAATCTGCTTGTTCTATTTTGGGACGAAGTAAAAAAAAAGAAAACAATCTGAATTAGTCTTTATTTTCAAGTTATCATCCCATGATTTTACCCGTCCGGCCCACGTGGGAGTAGGTTTTCCTCCATGCGGCCCCTGAGCTATAATGAGATTGACACCCTTGTACTACTGTATGCTTGCAAGTATACTAGTGGCATATATCATATAATGCAAAAATAATTATCATTTATAATTAGAGATGTCCGATAATGGCGGGGGGTGTATATTGTAGCGTCCCGGAAGAGTTAGTGCTGCAAGGGGTTCTGGGTATTTGTTCTGTTGTGTTTATGTTGTATTACAGTGCGGCTGTTCTCCCGAAATGTGTTTGGTGTGGGTTCACAGTGTGGCGCATATTTGTAACAGTGTTACAGTTGTTTATACGGCCACCCTCAGTGTGACCTGTATGGCTGTTGACCAAGTACTCTTGCATTCACTTGTGTGTGTGAAAAGCCGTAGATATTATGTGACTGGGCCGGCACGCAAAGGCAGTGCCTTTAAGGTTTATTGGCGCTCTGTACTTCTCCCTACGTCCGTGTACACAGCGGCGTTTTAAAAATGTCATACATTTTACTTTTTGAAACCGATACCGATAATTTCCGATATCACATTTTAAAGCATTTATCGGTCGATAATATCGGCAGTCTGATATTATCGGACATCTCTATTTATAAGTGATTTAACTAGTAAAACTGGATCATATAGTAAACACACCTTAATATTGGGGTTCTATGAAGAGAACATTCAATCCCAATTTTCAAACCCACACATTACACACAACAAAAGACACAAGGTGAGTCACTAAGCATACAAAGTATGTGCATCTTCTCGATAGGAACTGATGTGAAGCTTGCACCACATTTAAGGAAGTGAAGGACAATGTGATTGTAGGACAATGAGCCATTTTAGCTCCGAAATATCACTTTCAGTAAAACACAAATATTGTTTTCATGGCCCAACGCAACCGAGTTTACACTCTGGATCAACTGTTCCTGAGAACCATAGAGCATAACCACAGGTGTAAAAACCACAAAAGGGAAGTGTCACACAGTCAGCTGCTTCACTTCAATGCTCACTTACCTCCACACATTCAATAAAGTGTCGTTTTTTTTCTATTTTCTATTCTATATACTGTGGTGAATTAACACTAGGGCGATATAGCAAAAAAATGTATCATGTTATAAGTATTTTACTATGGTCGATATCAATAATTATTGATTTTTTTATGACCTATCTAAAGTAAGGACCAGGACAAAAATATATTAAATGCAGCTGGGATAGGCTCCAGCACCCCCCGCAACCCAAAAAGAGACAAGCGGTAGAACATAGATGGATCGATTATACTGTATTTTTCGGACTATAAGTCGCAGTTTTTTTCATAGTTTGGCCGGGCTCCAGTGCGACTTATATATGTTTTTTTTCCTTCTTTATTATGCATTTTCGGTAGGTGCGACTTATACTCCGGTGCGACTTATACTCCGAAAAATACGGTATGTATGTAATTATATATGGTAAACATATATGGTATATATGGTAAACATTTTTTTTCAAATGGAACTTTTTCTGATTATAATCCCATCAGCTATCAAGGCAGAAAGGAAATGTCAACACAAGCATGGAAAACACTAAAACAATTTTAAAGAAAATATTACAATCACATTGAACACTTAACAATAACTTCTTAAAATGAAGGCGCAAAAATAGGGAATATGTAAGAAATGCTTAATAAAGTGTAAGAAAATAGTGCAAACTTAGAGAAACCTGATTAGAACTATTTTCTGCCAGGAAGTTACAGCTGTGCTCTAAAGGGTGAGCACGGTATGAGCGGTCTTGGTGGGGACGAGCACCTTGTGCACTTGTACACACATTTGATCATTTGAGTTGAGTTGAGTTGAGTTTGAGTTTATTTCGAACATGCAAGCATACAACATGATACATCACAATTTCCAGTTTCTCTTTTCAACATGTTTGAAAAGGAGTAGGAAGAAGCTTATTTAATCCTACCCCTTTTCTTTTACATAACAGTTGCTAAAACTTTTGTTCACTTCCTTGTTTGTTAATTTGTTGTTTTCAACTTGTGTGTCCGCATGTCACATTCGAACAACAATAAATACTGTATATTATAATTAATGTATGTTTTACTCCATAAATTGTCTTGTGGGAATAACTTTCAGAGTCATGTTTGTTCTAATCAACTCTACCTGTTGTGATCTTTATATTTAAATTTATATTTATGTAGGGATGCTATGGCTTAAACACATTAATTTGGGGGCCGGGGTTTATTTGAAAAATTGGATATGAGGGCCAGCATGGACGAATAGAACAGACAAGCCATTGTAATGTCTGCTCGCGGAAAAACACAAATCCTAATCTACGATTTGACTCCCTCGAATGGCCTTGACGCAGGAGCAGGCTGTTCTGAAAACATCCCCAAGGACACCTCAATGATGGACGCGTTTGATCTCCCTCCCTCCTCAACGACACCTGGAGTCGAACTTTTGCTTGCATGCAGCACGGCGCCAGGCCTATGGACACTACATCAACACACCCAAGACAATGCGCATATACACACACACCCCACGCCTTCACCACCGCTTGATTCCCCTTCGGGGTGATGGACGGCTGGCAGCGCTTCATAGCAGCAGTCGACCTCCAGGGTTCCAACTCCCCCCCCCCCCAAATGTAACATGCATGGAGGTTTTTTCCCACTCCAGACTAGGCCCCCTTAGGAGCCCAGTCTAGATTGTATTTTTTTACTCATCTTCTTCCCCAGCGTTTTCCCTTTTTCCCCACCTTTTACGGGGGCGACCCATCAGCGTTCCTGTTCTGTAGCCCTGTACACTGTTTGTTTGTCTAATCTTGAACGGGTTTGTGCTGAAAACATAGTTTCGTTGTACTTGTTGCAATGACAATAAAGTCCTATCCTATCCTATTTACTTTAGAAACTGGCGTTCCACATTCAAACATACTGCTGCAGAGAACTATTAAAATGACAATATTAAAATAACCAAATTGTTCATATTTCCGATATATGAACACAGTTATAAAATCTTTGAAACACTTTGACAATGTGCAAAAAGATTTCTGCCGCCGCACTTACTTGGTGCGCTGAAGTCGCTTCACGCTGTGCTCAGTCTTTGCTGCCATTGCCCCCGCAGAACCAAGGCCGTTATTTTGAAAAGCCACACTCGCGTCCATCGTGCTGGTGCTGAACTCGCAAAGCGCGATGAGTCTCACAACCTCGTTGTCATTAACGACGCTCCTGCTCTCTGCCCTATCTCTCCCGCCTTTTGTTTCCTCCCACACAGCAGCTGCCTTTTTGTGCCCAACTACTTCCTGTCGCCGGCCTGGTCCACTGGGAGCACACTTGACTCTGTGACATCACGGCCTCCACCAACAGAACACATGTTTTAGACCGTCTCAGACCTCAATTGAGTAAATATCCTCTAAACAAGCAAATAAAAAATAAACTAGGGATGCACGATACGGATAACTTCCTGTTTGCAAGATTGACACCAATAACATATTTATATCTATTATTTTTCAAATGAGAATTTGACTGTAGTTTGTGCACACCCGGATGTAAGAAAAAGTCAAACAATGGCGTAGTTGATCAACTGTACCAGTGGATTTGTCCACCCGTCGTGATGGATGGGTTAGACAGAGCTGTGAGCAATTGAATCACAGATTGTATAACATCTTGGAGAAGCTTTCCACTCTGCAAAGCGAAATTACGACCAATTTGAGAGCGAGGATGGACAATTAGAGCTGACAAACCATAGGAAGGTGTTTGCTCGCCTAACCAAAAACAATTCTTATCTACAATTCGGCTCCCACCGCGATGTGCTTGGCTGGGTCAGGCTGTAAACATCTGTAAGACCAGTTCAACGAAAACCGCTCTGAAAAATGCCTCCCCTCCTTCTTCAAAGACACCTTGGACATTGACTCTGTTCAAGGACGCTGAGCGGTGCGGCCTCAAGGTTTATGGACAAAACACGCACCCATAGACTTCTCCAGGGTTTTTCAACCGCTGCCGTGGGAAAATTATGCAACTTCACCTAATTGGTCCAAAAAATATTTTTTGCAAATCAATAATTATAATAATGAGCCGTTGTCTAGTGTCTGTGCTGTGTAGAGCTTGACAGGGTAGTAACCAAGGTAACTCCATATCAGTAGGTGGCAGCAGGTAATTCATTGCTTTGGAGAAGTCGGAACGCGTCGAGGATGATTTGTCGTGATCCCAATATGCAGAGCACAGCGGGAGACAGCGTGCAGGTAAAAAGGTATGTAACGCTAAAACCAAAAATGAACAAAAGGCAAGTCCCGCGAGGAAAAGGCACTGAAGCATAGGGATGGCTATGCAAAACAAAAGTAAAACTGAACTAGCTATAAAGTCAACAAAAACAGAATGCTGGACGACAGCAAAAACTTACAGCATGTGGAGCAGAGACGGCGTCCACAAAGTACGTCCGTACACGACATGACAATCAACAATGTCCCCACAAAGAAGGATAGCGTACGTACAACTTAAATAGTCTTGATTGCGAAAACGAAGCAGGTGTGGGCAATAGCACTCAAAGGAAGGCGTGAAGCTGCTACAGGAGAACACCAACAAAACAGGAAAGGTCACCAAAATAACAGCGCTAGACAGGAACTAAAGCACTACACAGGAAACAACAACAAACTCAACTTGGTGGAGTTTCATTTTTTTACCTTTTCTGCTGGTGGTGTGCCTTCGTATTTTTTTTAATGAAAAAAATGTGCCTTGGCTCAAAAAAGGTAGAAAAACACTGATGTAGACCACAAGGAAGTGTTTCACATTTAGAAAAAAAATTAAAATAATATGACTCCTTTAATGCGCCCTATAATCCGGTGCGCCTTATATATGAAAAAAGATCGAAAATGGACCAATCATCGGCAGTGCCCTTTATAATCCGGTGCGCCCTATGGTCCGGAAAATCTGATAATTGGGATTATTATTCATTTTTGCTGTGATCGTCCAAACCTACTGGGAAATAACCCACAAAGTCAGGGAAATGATTGCAGTACTCCGGAAATACAGAAGGAATGGGACTAGTATAGGGTTCCATCCATCCATTTTCTACCGCTTATTCCCTTTTGGGGTCGCGGGGGGCGCTGGAGCCTATCTCAGCTACAATCGGGCGGAAGGCGGGGTACACCCTGGACAAGTCGCCACCTCATCACAGGGCCAACACAGATAGACAGACAACATTCACACTCACATTCACACACTAGGGCCAATTTAGTGTTGCCAATCAACCTATCCCCAGGTGCATGTTTTTGGAAGTATAGTATAGGGTTGTCCGATAATATCGGACTGACGATATTATTGTCCAATAAATGCTTTAAAATGTAATACCGGAAATTATCGGTATCGGTTTCAAAATTATCGATATCAGTTTCGAAAAGTAAAATTCATGACTTTTTAAAACGCCGCTGTGTACACGGACGTAGGGAGAAGTACAGAACACCTACAAACCTTAAAAGCACTGCCTTTGAGTGCCGGCCCAATCACTTAATATCTACGGCTTTTCACACACACACTTGGTCAACAGCCATACAGATCACACTGAGGGTGGCCGTATAAACAACTTTAACTTTGTTACAAATATGCGCCACACTGTGAACCCACACCAAACAAGAATGACAAACACATTTCGGGAGAACATCCGCACCGTAACACCACATAAACACAACAGAACAAATACCCAGAACCCCTTGCAGCACTAACTCTTCCGGGACGCTACAATATACACCCCCCGCTACACCCTAACCCCCCCCAACCCCCCCCACCTCAACCTCCTCATGCTCTCTCAGGGAGAATATGTCCCAAATTCCAAGCTGCGGTTTTGAGGCATGTTAAATAAAATAATGCACTTTGTGACTTCAATAATAAAAAAATATGGCAGTGCCATGTTGGCATTTTTTTCCATAACTTGAGTTGATTTATTTTGGAAAACCTTGTTACATAGTTTAATGCATCCAGCGGGGCATCACAACAAAATTAGGCATAATAATGTGTTAATTCCACGACTGTATATATCAGTATCGGTTGATATCGGAAATCGGTAATTATGAGTTGGACAATATCGGAATATCGGACATCGGCAAAAAAGCCAGTACCGGACATCTCTAGACTAGTAAAAAAACAACAAAGCAGTACGAGAGTACGAGCAAGGTCACCAATCAGACTTACAGAAGGTGATGAGGTCAAAATAGAAAATTGATCCAAATTGAGTTAATAAAATGTTCGAAAAATGTGAAGAAAACTGTAGAAAAAACACTTTCAGTACGTGTATGCAGTATGACTTCACACATCCAAGCATCACTATAGCAACGGTATCTAGGTAACAATTCACACATAACTCATTTCTGTGACCGCACAATCTCACCACAGCTACAATTGTCACATCATCATCGCGGGGTTGTTGCCGAGGTGCTGCAGTTTGTGTTGCCGGGCAGACTTGGTGTGCAGCAAGAAAAACAGCCGAGTCACCGCTGCCCTTTCTGGGTCTCTGCTGCTTCGGCAAACCTCACGGTCGCCCGCGGCGATGGCGGGCAGACTGTGATGGACATCATCATCTTCCACCTTTGACCGTGTTGACGTTTTCTCTTCAACACGCTTGGTCACAATAAAGGGAGCGGCGTTATCATGGCGATGACCAGTCAAAAGTGTGTCATTTCTTTCCTCTAAGGCAGCAGTAGCAACACAATGAAAAGTGCAAACCAAGCCCAGTCAGCTGGGATTCATGTCAAAGTGCTTGGTGAGCAGAAAACAGTAGATAGCATTTTTATTTAAAAAACTGCATCACAGCAAACTACAACCTGAATGAACAAACTAACAACGACAATACAGGCAAGTTATACGGCTATACGACTATGTGTGACGATTGCAGGGTGCAGAGAAGGTAGGCAAAGTGCAAGCAGTTCCATTTATCGGAGTGAGAGGCAGGAAAAAAAAAAGTAGCACGGGTCGAACAGCAACAGAACACTTTGGCGTACAGAAGACAATGAAGCAGCACTGATAAAGGGAACATGGTGAAACTAAATAGAGGTAGTTAACAATGTGGAACAGGTATGCTGGCGGGAAACGGAACAAAAAGTAAAACAAAGAGACCGAACAGGAAATACTACCAAAACGACAGTTTGTCTTGCATGTATGGAAAAATTGACAATAAAGAATATTTTTAGTCTTGAAGAGTGTAAAATGTCAAATGTTGTGCAAAGCTGGACAGCCAGTTAACATCTAAATGTCCTCCAATAAAACACACAATTCCTTCTATTTTAGTCAAGTCATTTACAAAAGGTAAACGTGCTAGGCTACAGGTTAGTCGTAGCTGGCGGCTACACAACAGCTAAGCACACAAGCTAGACATACGTAATAAGTGTCCTTCATTGAAGAATATTGCAGTGTAAAAAAATATGTCAATATAAACAAGTATTAAATAGAGATGTCTGATAATGGCTTTTTTGCCGATATCCGATATTCCGATATTGTCCAACTCTTAATTACCGATTCCGATATCAACCGATACCAATATATACAGTCGTGGAAGTAACACATTATTATGCCTAATTTTGTTGTGATGCATTAAACAATGACGGGTTGAGGTGGGCGGGGTTTGGTGGTAGCGGGGGGTGTATATTGTAGCGTCTCGGAAGAGTTAGTGCTGCAAGGGGTTCTGGGTATTTGTCCTGTTGTGTTTATGTTGTGTTACGGTGCGGATGTTCTCCCGAAATGTGTTTGTCATTCTTGTTTGGTGTGGGTTCACAGTGTGGCGCATATTTGTAACAGTGTTAAAGTTGTTTATACGGCCATTCTCAGTGTGACCTGTATGGCTGTTGACCAAGTATGAATTGCATTCACTTGTGTGTGTGTAGAAACCACATATATTATGTGACTGGGCCGTGACGCTGTTTGTATGGAGGAAAAGCGGACGTGACGACATGTTGTAGAGGACGCTAAAGGCAGTGCCTTTAAGGCACGCCCCCAATACTGTTGTCCGGGTGGAAATCGGGAGAAAGGTTGCCCCGGGAGATTTTCGGGAGGGGCACTGAAATTCGGGAGAGTTGGCAAGTATGCCCTACGTCCGTGTTTTACCGGATATGTACCGCTCCGTACAGCGGCGTTTTAAAAAGTCATTCATTTTACTTCTTGAAACCGATATTGATAATTTCCGATATTACATTTTAAAGCATTTATCGGCCGATAATAATCGGTCATCTCTAGTATTAAATCATTATAGTTGCATATTACTTACGCATACAAAGTCTCCGAAGGCAGAAGCCTATTAGACAGTATCCAGTAACAAACGTGTCTGCATCATTCAACTTATGGCATCATGAGCTTAGCTAATTACCACTCCACTTCAACTCAAAGACAGCATAGGTCCATTCCAGACGTTTAATAATTAATACATTAGTGTTTTTTCCAAACCTACCATTTGATCTCTGTTCGATTTATATCACTTCATCAAATCTTTTCTGAGATTCCACACTGCAAAAGAATAATAGTATGCAAGATTCCTGCTAATGTTGTATGGGACCACTATCGCTACGGACCAGAACTCAAGGCACAAGTATAGGAAGTGAAAAAGTTGTATCAGGATACCCCTACAGGAACGTTAAAAGTAGGTGCAATGCATACAGAAGAGTGCGGAAATATGACCATATCACACCAACTCTCAAATCCCTTCACTGGCTTCCTGTTCCACTCAGGATTGAATACAAAGGCTCCCTACTAACCCACTAGTGCCTCCATGGAAATGCCCCCCTCTACCTCAAAGAACTACTCACCCCCAAATCCTCCACACGACACCTCCGCTCCGGACAGGCTAACCTCCTCCAACCTCCGAGGACAAAGCTACGAACTATGGGAGACCGGGCTTTCTGCTCCGCCGCTCCCAGTCTGTGGAACGCGCTCCCTGACCACCTGAGGGCACCACAGACTGTGGATGCTTTTAAAAAAGGCTTAAAAACCCTTCTTTTTAAAAAAGCCCTTTGTTAGGTATATGCATACTAGTTTTAGCTATTTGGCTGTTCTAGTTTTTTGTTTTTTTAATACACTGTAGCACTTTGAGGTTGTTTACTCAATGTAAAGTGCTTTTTTTTTTTACAAATAAAATCTATTATTATTATTATTAGGTTCAACTACAATTGAGAGTTTAAAAAAGGTTAAGCAGTGTCAACAGTAGGCATGGTAACTGAACCTCAGGGATGTCCCACATCACAAGTTCCACCGTATTACTTTAAAATCCAGCTCCTGGACCGGATCACCTCACAGACGTGCAACAAGTCTACCGCAAGAGTCAACAAGATGCAATCATCTCAGAGTACATGCCAAAGCTGTGGTTCAGGTGACTTTGTACACCTTCTCACCAATCTGCTGGTGTTTCCATGAATACTCCCAAACTTCTTTCAAACTGTCAACCATGCCTTTCAACAAGAGAGGTGCCAGTCTGCCCTCTGCTGGCCAAACTATGCAAGGACCTCACTGACAAAAAAAAGAATTAAATTCTTCATCTTTGCAGTTACAAAGACCATGTAAAAATGTTTTAGTTTGGTGGCAAAAATACAACACTAAACAAAAAAATGAGTCAACTTGTCATAATACAGGTTAGGGTTGCCACACTAATAACATTTTTTTTAACAACACTCAAGATACTCTATACCAGTGGTGCCCCAACGGTCCGGGGACATTAATTGATTTATAAACTAACACATTTTCTCCAACTTAACTTTTGTCTGTCCCACTAAACACACCAATAAGCTTGTTTATAGATGTATATTACAACTCCTGACGGGAAGTCGCCATTTGTTATAGTACATTAATGAATATATACAATTTTAATGTGTCAGGCTGTAGCCAAAGGCTAATTTTCATCTGCAGGGTCATTGTATATAGCAGGGGTTCTTAACCTGGTTGACCTCAGGACCTACACTACAGAGGGACCCGGGGCCCACTCCAATATTAACTCTGAATTAGTAATCTTACTCTTGATTTTGATCATATTAAATCAAATAAAATATCTGACCTACTTACAGTTCCCTACCTTGTAAAATGATATAAAAGCATGTGTTAATCACAAAGATTAAATTATTAATTTAACAAATAAACCTTAGGCTTAGGTCAGACTGATTAGACAAAATACATTTACGTACAATATACATTATGTTCTGCTAGAATAAATAAATACAATTAATAATAAATATGTTTTGAACTACGCGGTCAATAAAATTAAAGTGCAAATGAAAAGACCACTTTAGTCATAATTTTTGCGCTTAAGAAATTTCTGTTTTTATATTGTCATTACTGCCACAAGTGGTAGAAAAGTGTATTACAACTAAGTGCCGCTGTGAAAAAACACATATTACATTCTAAGGGGTGCTCGCGGCGACCATCTTTTTGCATATATATATATATATATATACACAAAGAAAAGGTTAATTTAAGTGTGTTCATGATTAATGCAATATTTTTTTGCGATTAATCACGAGTTGACTCGTTAATTTTGACAGCCCTAGTAGAAATATGATTATCTACATATTGTAGATCCAAAAAAATAAACATGAATAACGGAAATACTAACCATCTGGAGTTTTACCGCGGTTATTATTAACACTGTTTATCGTTACAGCCCTACCAGGAAGTGACAAGGTATTACCCGGGAGTGGCCGTGTTGTAGTGGCCGGGTGACGCTTGGGGGATCATCCGAACTTGCGGTGAGTACTGTGATTTAAAGTAGAACCCACCCAAGGCTACTATATCAGGTGAAACGAGTGTAAAAGTGACTGAATGGGTGTTATTTCATGTTTCGAGGACTCTACTTAATGGAAATTGCGGGAATTTGTTTCCCACAGTCAAGCTTGGAACCAATTATTTACCATATATTTACAAACAAACATTTATATTCACCCTTATAGACAATTGTGTTTCCAATTTAGCCTAACAAGCATGACTTAGTACCTGAAAAGAAAGCCCACACAGGTTCTTCAAACATAGAGGTTGCTAAAGAGATTAGAAACCTGATCCCCCGGACTGGGAGGCGGACGTTCTAACCACATTGCTGCCCTCCATCAACATGATTTCTCTGATAGAGTCTTCTATATTGACTTTCTGTGTACGTGATTGATGACATACGCAATACAAAGCATGAATAGAAGTGGTTCACACAAAGTCACACGTGCACTCACACCGCCCACACGTGCACATGCGCCCATGGATCGGAACGTACATCTTCATCAGACACTGTTGAAGTGTCAAAATGATTCCAAGGGTGTGTGTGTGTGAGTGTGTGTGTATATGTGTGTGTGTGTGTCGGGGTGTCTATGTTCCTTCTGTGGATTTGTGTTCCTGTAATTAATTTTAAAAAATTCAAAAAACACATTGTCATTATGGGGTATTTTGTGTAGAATTTTGAGGACAAAAATGGATATATTCCATTTTGGACTAAGGCTGTAACGTAATAAAACATGGAAAAAGTGAAGCGCTGTGAATAGGCACTGTATATATAATTGTAGATGGAGTATTGTTAAAACTAAAGTGTTGCATGATAAATCCTATTTCAATGTTGGGGGAAAAATATATACCGTAAACTGTGTTTAACAGTTTGAAAACAAGACCATGTTTCGAAACAAAAAAAAGTAGCTCTCTCCTAACATACCTTGTAATGTTTCATTATGGAATCACTTCAGAGAGAAGTGTGATGATGCATGTTCACACAGGAAGTAGTCATAGCACACCTGTGAGCTGCAGATAGTCTTTAAAGGCAGCTAAATGCAGAGACATCTTATAAGTAGACGCAGCATTGGCTGCTGTGACGCGAGAAATTGGGCCGCCATCTTGAAGTGGTGATGAGGAGTCGGCGAGCAGCATAAACTGACAGTTGACAGGTAGAAAACAAAGATGCTAAACTGACAGTTGACAGGTAGAAAACAAAGATGCTAAACTGACAGTTGACAGGTAGAAAACAAAGATGCTAAACTGACAGTTGACAGGTAGAAAACAAAGATGCTAAACTGACAGTTGACAGGTAGAAAACAAAGATGCTAAACTGACAGTTGACAGGTAGAAAACAAAGATGCTAAACTGACAGTTGACAGGTAGAAAACAAAGATGCTAAACTGACAGTTGACAGGTAAAAAACAAAGATGCTAAACTGACAGTTGACAGATAGAAAACAAAGATGCTAAACTGACAGTTGACAGGTGGAAAACAAAGATGCTAAACTGACAGTTGACAGGTAGAAAACAAAGATGGTGTTCAGCGTTTTCCTGCTCAAATGAGCGGACTGTTGAAAATAGGAATCGGGGGATTACTTTTCACAGTATTTAACATTAACGTACTATTGGTTGTATTTTGTGGAAAGAATATTTCCACAGAGTTGAGAAGGAGCAAACATCTTCAATAGTACTGAAATCGTAGCCGCTAGCAAACAAGAGTATGACCATAATAGAATTGCTTGTCAATTAAATTCATTAAATTTAAAAATGTAATTTAGCTGATATAAAGACTTGCAGGTGTTTATATATGTTTATATTAAAGTATTTGGCAGACGCTTTTATCCAAAGCGACATACATCAAAAACACATATAAAACAATCATAATGTAAACATTATCATTTAAGGGAAGAATGTAATACAAAATATCAATACAAAGTGTCAGGACAGAATAAACTCTGTGCTGCTGCAGCAACAGAGATACAGTCTATAAGATATCTAGATATCTAATGTATTCATACATTGTTTATGTAGGATATACGCATGTATATATAACCTAATCATATTGTTTCTTCAACTTAAAAATAGCTGACCGTTTGTTTCCCCCTTCTCTGGGATTATATTCCCAGTTTTGATCTTGGACGTCTGGTCATTCATAGCATATAAGAATATTCTATTACTGTTAAGCAAACTATGAATAATAAAACATGTGTCCTTTATCATAGCTACACGTATGACAAAAAACGTGTGAAAATCAGTGGTATTCAGTGAAGTAAAATTAATTAAAGTTCATTGCTCCTGCCAAATGAATTGCACTGAGTGGAGCGGATCACCACTCCAAGATGGCGGCCCCGCATCTCGTCAGCGCCAGTAAGCAGTAGCAGTCGATGCTGCGTCTACTTATAAGATGTCTATGGCTAAATGCATGACTAGTTTGAGACAGAGTTCTGTTTAGTGGCTAGCCCAGAATGCAACAGGACACAGAATCAGCTTTATTTATTTGTTTAACACACAAGGAGTTTGACTTGGTAGACTATGTTCTCTTTCTTCAATGCAAGAATTAAAGATATAAAGACAAACGCAGCGACGACAAGAGCGTGCAGGACCAACGACTGGATGGATAGATAGTGTGCTTACGGCATGTGTGTTGCTGCAAATGTGTTTATGCGTCTTGTGTTTATTAGTGCGTGTGTGTGTGTGTGTGTGTGTGTGTGTGTGTGTGTGTGTGTGTGTGTGTGTGTGTGTGTGTGTGTGTGTGTGTGTGTGTGTGTGTGTGTGTGTGTGTGTGTGTGTGTGTGTGTGTGTGTGTTTCCCTGCTGGGCTGACCATGAGTGATAAATGTGAGTGAAGGTATAATAACTGTGCTTTGGATGAATGCATGAAATACATGCAATCAAACAATTGGATCAGTGTGCAGGCCTGTTGGCAGCACTGCGTCACACACAGCCTGTCTCACTGTTTACATAATGTGTCCCCCAATCATTGCCTTATTATTTCATTCCACTCAATCAGACACTGCAAAAACAGCTGATTCTGATTCTGTCACATCGTTCGTATTCATGGATTGCATCAGTTTACATAATGAACAAAATCTAAAAATTACTACCGGTCCAAACATTATTAGTTTGGTGTTTTATAATGGTGTCATCTGCTGGATTAAAAAAAAAAAAACTACATTTGACCTGCAAATACCAGGTAAAAAAAAATAAAAAATAAAAAAAATGATATATATATATATATATATATATATATATATATATTAGGGCTATTTAAAATCGATTCAAATCGATTATAAAAATAGTTGGCGATTAATTTAGTCATCGATTTGTTGGATCTATGCTATGCGCATGCGCAGAGGCAATTTTTATTTTTTATAAACCTTTATTTATAAACTGCAACATGTACAAACAGCTGAGAAAAAATAATCAAAATAAGTGTGGTGCCAGTATGCTGTTTTTTGTTTCAATAAAATACTGGAAAGGATAGAAATGTAGTTTGTCTCTTTTATCCAATTATTAATCGATTAATCGAAGTAATAATCGACAGATTAATCGATTATCAAATTAATCGTTAGTTGCAGCCCTAATATATATATATATATATATATATAATACTGTATCTGCATATATATACTGTATATGCATATATATATACATACACATATACATGTGTATATATATATATATATGTGTATATATATATATATATATATATGTGAGTGTGTATGTATGTATATATATATATATACATGTGTATGTATATACATACAAACACACACACACAGATTTACACTTATGTGTATACATATCTATATATATGTGTGTGTGTGTGTATATGTATATATATATATATATATATATATATATATATATATATATACACACACACATATAGGTGTATATACATATACACATACACTGAGATATATATATATATAGATATATATATATATAGATATATATATATATATATATATATATATATATATATATATATATATACACACACACACACACACACACACACATTTTTATTTTTTTATTATTATTTTATTTATTTTTTTGGCCTTCTCATAATTTTCTGTAAAGCCATAATTGTCTTGCCTTGCCTTGTTTTAATTTTGTTGATTTAACTTTAATACTAGTGATGGTGTTTTGCTTAAACAATTGCATGTCATCACAGAACAATGCACCAGCTAAAATATTTGTTGATATTGTTACTGTTAACCATGACTACGTTGAAAAATGTACAGCTAATATATGCGTATCGTATATATGGATGATCGGTACTAGAATCAGCCGCATAAAATCCTGATATATATATATATATATATATATATATACAAAAAAAATTGTTATTGAAACATAAAAAAACGATATTATATTGTTATAAAACAGTATAATATATTGCTATTGCGGTGTATTTTCCCAACCCTAATGTACAGTAGCCTTTTATCACGTTAATGTATTGCTGAACTCCCATCATGCACCTTACCTGAAGCAGAAGGTGTGCCAGTCAGTGTTGAGGGCTTGAAGGTACTGATCATCGTAGATCCTCTGTTTGCACCCTGCACACCTGGGCAAACTCCCCCCAGCTGGAACAAGCACAACAATAACCATATTGTTCACTCAAAGAGTTTCGTTGAGTAAAAAATACAATTAGCCTGCTTTGTAAAGTTTATTCAGAGATGCAACAAAGAAATGCTGATGAGAATAAACATTCATGGCAACGAGCCAAGAGGCATTAAGGCTTACTTAGGTGCGTTTTAAAATGAATGTGGCTGAAAGCACATCACGCAGCTTTTACATCGGAGGCCATGACCAGGCATTAATGCTCTGAGTAAGAGAAGTTAGTGCGTGGGTCAATAGGTTTTGTTATAGTCCACTCTTTCTTGTCTTTTAGCATCTTCAGCAGTTTACTGTAATAAACAAATACAAATGGAGTCACAACATTAACATATAATATACAACTCTGACTATAAGATGGCCCTTTTTTTAAAAAGTGCATATTTAAGATAAAATAAAAGGAAAATGTTTTTGTGTTTTTTTTAATCATGTTTTAATAGCGGTGCACAATAAATATCGAACACATAATTAGGAATTATGATGTCATGCCAGAAAATTCAATGACATCAAACATAGCTAAGCTAAAATACAATTAAAAAATGCTCCAACGAGGTGGGATTACCCGCACTGTGTTGTAGGGTTAGGGCAGGTGTCGGCAACCCAAAACGTTGAACGAACCATATTGGACCAAAAATACAAAAAACTAATCCTTCTGGAGCCTTATATAAGTGTTATAATGAAGGCAACGCATGATGTAAGTGTCTATATTAGCTATGTTAGCCTACTATCAAAATGAATATGTCTCGCAGGCTAAAGCAAATCTTCGTTGACAGAAATGTTGACATTTAATTTTCATTCTACACATTTTTACAACATTAGAGACCATTAGTAAATCAGAGGCTACTCAGAAGGTGAGATAACTCCTAGAAATGACTGGCTTTTAATGGAATAGGTATAGATGTGTTAATGTGTCCAAGGTAAGGCTGTCTTCTTTTAATAGATTTATTACAATCTTTGGCAACATAGGTAATGTTTGCTGTGGTCTGGAACAACATGGCACACAAACAACTATTAGAAATGCAGCCAATATTACATACAGATGATGTGTCATGAGACATGCAAATATAAATTATATACAAAGAGGATAAAAGTAAAGGATATTAAATGAGCTCAAATATACCTACAAACGGGGTATAATGATGCAATATGTACCGGTACATACAGCTAGCCTAAATAGCATGTTAGCGTTGATTAGCTTGCAGTCATGCACTGACCAAATATGCCTGATTAGCACTCCACACAAGTCAATAACATCAACAAAGCTCACCATTGTGCATTCACGCACAGCATAAAACTTTTGGTGGACAAAATGAGACAAAGAAGGAGTGGAAGATATTACATGTAAACAAACTGTTGCGTCACAGTCCAGACTATGGTGAGTTCAAGAACCGCCGAAATTAGTAGGACAAAACGTGAAGCATACACACAAACATATTAAACAGTGGACTTTCTAACAATTGGGAAGGTTTGTGTCATGTTTGCAAAAAACATACAAAAACAAAAAAATTATTTCCCCCCCATCTTTTTCCGTTTTCAATCCCTTTTTAAAAATGCTCCAGGGAGCCACCGGGGCGGAATTAAAGAGCCACGGGTTGCTGACCCCCGGGTTAGGGTGAGCAAATTAAAAAAAAAGGCTTTTAGTCGATATACATCAATATGCCAAATATCGCCGCTGATAATCTGTTGATAGTCACTAATAATTATCGTAAGATGTTTGGCACCACCTGCTTCAATTTCAAGACTCCGAATTTCAGATAATCTGTCTTTTTTCTAGGGAAAAATAGTTTTATTTTCAAGTAACTACAATGGCAGTATAAGCCTCTCTCTTTTTCCTATGCTTTGAATCCTGCGTCTTATAAAATGGTGCGGAAAATTTATGGATTTTTGTTCGCTGACAGCCATCATGCAAATAGTTTAAAAATAAAAAAACAAACACTAAAAAGGTGTGTTATTGCTTGTGCTACAGCGCCATCTTTTGGATGAGTTCACTCACTGCAGGAGCTGCGGTGCCCTTCTGTTTAGAGCTTTCAACCGGAAGTAAAAGTGTCGGTCTGTCTTCTAGTCACCTGTAGCGTTTCTGCTCGTATGGATCTTTTATTCATCACTCCAAGCACCGTTTGTAAGTTTTACAATATAACTAAAATAATTATTACTTACTAAAACGTCCCATGCGTGATGTCTGTAGGAGTGTTTTCATGCATATTTGTACATGCTATCGTAATGTAATAAAGCTAGCGTCATTTGCATTAATATACTAATATTATACCAACACGTTTACAAGTGTCTGTGGTAGTCTTTTTAAAAATTTATTATTTTGTGTGTATATATATATATATATATATATATATATATATATATATATATATATATATATACATACTAGAGATGCGCGGTTTGCGGGTACAACCGCGGAGTCCGCGGATTATCCGCGAATCGGGCGGATGAAATTAAAAAAAATTAGATTTTATCAGCGGGTCGGGTCGAGTCGGGTCGGGCGATTGAAATTAAAAAAAATTAGATTTTAAATAGATTCAGGCGGGTGGCAGTTAAACCAATTCGGAAATATGATGTAGCGGTTAGCTACGGGGTGTTAGCCAATGGCTTTGGCTGGGGGGCGGGACTTCCGGGCAAGTTAGGGAAGTGACGTTGTTGACAGGAAGTGTTAGTTCGAGTTTTGCCGGGAAAGAGGGGAGCTGTTGTGTGGTTACATTGCATCTTATTACAATAAATACGAGACAAACGAATAAGTCTATGAGCCTACATTCCTGGGAACATTACAATATATACATAGTTAAATGTTGTTACCCACATACGAAAAACGAGCAGGCACCTGCAGCATATGCCACAACAGAAGAAAAAAAAAAAAAGAGATGGACACTTTTACGGAGCGGAGAAGGCCCCCGACGCCTCGCCGGGGTCCGGGACCGAGGCCCCTTCCCCCGAGAGGGCCCCACCGGGGGCCATAGCTGAGGCGATCCGCGAGAAGGGCCCGACGCACGTCCAGGGTCACCACCGCGCCCACCGCACCGACACCCCGCCTCGTCCGCCTTCGCCGCGGCCGGCGTCACGCGTAGCAGGTAAGCAGCTTACCTGCCCGCCACCCCCGTGGCCGGGGGCGCGTAACAGGGGTCACTCCGCGCGCAGTGCGCTCACGAAAGGGGTGGGGCTCACCCTGGTTGATATAGACAGCAGCTAGGACGGTGGCCATGGAAGTTGGAACCCGTTAAGGAGTGTGTAACAACCCACCTGCCGAATCAACTAGCCCTGAAAATGGATGGCGCTGGAGCGTCGGGCCCATATACCCGGCCGTCGCCGGCAGCGAGACGCGCTTGGTGGTGCGCTCAGCGTGGCTCCCATATGATTGCGCACTGGTGTGCGTCTGGGTCGTGACAGCGTGGCACGCGAATGTCTGTGCTGCGTTGGATCAGTCTCCTTTCTTTAACAGGCAAAAGCTTTATAACCTCACTAATGCCTTGCATCGTCTATATTAGATATATAACAACGGGCGGGTGCGGGCGGATGGCGGGCGGATGCAGTTCTGATCAAATGTTAGATCGGGTGGATTGCGGATGGTTGACGACTTTCTGATGCGGTTGCGGATGAAATAATTGCCTATCCGCGCATCTCTAATACATACACAGTCGTGGTCAAGTTTACATACACTTGTAAAGAACATCATGTCATGGCTGTCTTGAGTTTCCAATCATTTCTACAACTCTTATTTTTTTTGTGATAGTGATTGGAGCACATACTTGTTGGTCACAAAAAACATTCATGAAGTTTGGTTCTTTTATGAATTTATTATGGGTCTACTGAAAATGTGAGCAAATGTGCTGGGTCAAAAGTATACATACAGCAATGTTAATATTTACTTACATGTCCCTTGGCAAGTTTCACTGCAATAAGGCACTTTTGGTAGCCATCCACAAGCCTCTACTTGAATTATTGACCACTCCTCTTGACAAAATTGGTGCAGTTCAGCTAAATTTGTTGGTTTTCTGACATGGACTTGTTTCTTCAGCATTGTCCACATGTTTACGTCAGGACTTTCGGAAGGCCATTCTAAAACCTTAATTCTAGCCTTATTTAGCCACTTTAGACATGTGTTTGGGGTCATTGTCCTGTTGGAACACCCAACTGCGCCCAAGACCCAACCTCCGGGCTGATGATTTTAGGTTGTCCTGAAGAATTTGGAGGTAGGAATGGTGTTCCTGGGATTAAAGACCTCACCTTTTCTCCTCCAAACATATTGCTGGGTATTGTGGCCAAAAAGCTCAATTTTGTTTCATCTGACCACAGAACTTTCCTCCAGAAGGTCTTATCTTTGTCCATGTGATGTCAGACACATGCAGACACTGTTTGGAAACAATTAAGGTATGTAAATAAACATTTACGTATATATCTTCAGCTTAGAGTCGAGGTGCGGCTAATATATGTAAAAACATGTGTTTCTTATAAAACTTAGTGGGTGCAACTTATATATTGGACTTGCGGTGTTTTAAATGTAATATTTGATAAAACTCTGTTCGTGTACACAGCTCATTTCTGTTATTGCTGTTGCAGTTTTATGGATTGGTTGGACAAAGATGCTCACGCTGATGGCCACTAATGGCCAGACCTCCATTCATTTAGCTTTATCACCTGCCCTCTTTATTAGGGAGCACTTCACTTTCTCATGATTGCAGATTCACATGCCTGCAAAGACCACTAAAGACTGTAATAGCTCAGTAAACTGCAGACAAATACACACGGGTGGTCACACCTCATTCCTCCTGACTCACGGCTCAACAGTGAATTGCAACATATAGCGAGTCCTCATCGCCGAGGAGTCGCTGCAGCCTGACTTGCAACACACACTTGGGGAAAGACGCTGGGGTTGACCTTCAAACAAGCCAGCTAGATTGCCACACACAGCTGGAGGGGGAACTAGCTGGGCGATGATAACGTCCCTCAACAGTGCAAAGTCAGCAAACCTCGCTTCCATGGCAGAAAATTAACGTTTTCTTACACGTAGCGTGATCACTGGAGGACGAGGAATAGCTAAACATGCTACACTACACACCGCAGCAGTCGCCCTCCAGGGCCCCAACTCCCGCCCCTCTGTTGAGAGTTGCCGTGATTAAATGTAACGTGTTTATGTGTGCATGGCATGGAGGTTTTGTTGTACTTGTGCAATGACAATAAAGTCCTAGCCTAAAATCCTATCTACACTACACACCGTGGGAGGATACAATAAGCCATGCTAACCGCTAAGCTAGAAGCAACAATCATTGGTACTTTAGTACCAAGTACAGTATCAGCATATAGTCGATACTATAGTGATTCGATGGGCATTGTTTTATCATCCAAAAAATATTTGGTCGTTTTTGTTATTGTTTACAAACTCAGGAAATAAATTCCTGTACACAGGAGGGCTTTAAGGGCAAAAACCAAAGGATTTAAATCCGAGCCAATTATAAGAGATCATTTGAATATTTAATTGATATTGTTACACCGTCATCCTGCGCTTTTGTCTGATTATTGTTGTTAGAGATGTCCGGTAATGGCTTTTTTGCCGATATCCGATATTGTCCAACTCTTAATTACCGATACCGATATATACAGTCGTGGAATCAACACATTATCATGCCTAATTTTGTTGTGATGCCCCGCTGGATGCATTAAACAATGTAACAAGGTTTTCCAAAATAAATCAACTCAAGTTATGGAAAAAAATGCCAACATGACACTGCCATATTTGTTATTGAAGTCACAAAGTGCATTATTTTTTTAAACATGCCTCAAAACAGCAACTTGGAATTTGGGACATGCTCTCCCTGAGAGAGCATGAGGAGTTTGAGGTGGGCGAGGTCGGGGGGAAGCGGGGTTGAGGTGGGGGGGGGGGGGGGGTAGTTGTGCTGCAAGGGCTGCTGGGTATTTGTTCTGTTGTGTTTATGTTATGTTACGGTGCGGATGTTCTCCCGAAATGTGTTTGTCATTCTTGTTTGGTGTGGAGTCACAGTGTGGCGCATATTTCTAACAGTGTTAAAGTTGTTTATTCGGCCACCCTCAGTGTGACCTGTATGGCTGTTGACCAAGTATGCCTTGCATTCACTTGTGTGTGTGTGAAAAGCCGCAGATATTATGTGACTGGGCCGGCACGCAAAGGTTTATTGGCGCTCTGTACTTCTCCCTACGTCCGTGTACACAGCGGCGTTTTAAAAAGTCATACATTTTACTTTTTGAAACTGATACCGATAATTTTGAAACCGATAATTTCCGATATTACATTTTAAAGCATTTATCGGCCGATAATATCGGCAATCCGATATTATCGGACATCTCTAATCGTTGTGATCAAAAATGTTATCATTCATTTATTTTGACAACCTACGGATCAGCCAATACGGCCCTTGTGCATACTTGGTATCGTATCGATACCCAAATTTGCAGTATCCCCCAAAACCAATGTAAAGTATCAAACAACAGAAGAATAAGAGCGTATTGCATTTGAACAGAAGAGTAGATAGAAACTAAGCAGATGTTAACAGTACAGTTGAATCAAGACGTGCAATTCCAACTGAAATGCTAACGTTAGCATGCAGACAAGTACAGAGTTATATGATAAATTAGCCAAAAAACGAACATGCGTGTTAGCATGTTATTGTCAGCATGCTAACAGTTAGCATATGGCACCAACCAAGTTATACGCCACTGAGGTGTACCGTGGCAAAATTGGCTAGGTAAAAATTAACACGCTAATGTTAGCAAGCTAACATGCTAATGTTAACGCTGACTTTGATTGATTGATTGAGACTTTTATTAGTAGATTGCACAGTACAGTACATATTCCATACAATTGACCACTAAATGGTAACACCCCAATACGTTTTTCAACTTATTTAAGTCGGGGTCCAGCTAGCATATGTAAAGCACCAAGTTATATTGGTGCGCTCCATTTATCTCGGAAGTTGGGAACGACGTCACAGCCGAGTTGTGAGTGTTCGGAAATCAAGATGGCTACTCTTGCGTTTGCCTTGTTTGCCGATGAACAAATTATGGGAAAATATGCACTTTTCCTGCAACCTTCAAACACAGATGCTACTGCTAGCGAAGTAGAACACATTTTTTTTTGTTTACATTACGGTAACATAACCATACATACACGTCCAAAAAGACATCGTAAATGGCAGATTTAGTGCTATTAAAAACTGATCAGAAGCACTAATATCAGATGTTCTAGAAGCTTATATAATCGTGTTTACATTTAGAGCAGCCAATTCGGGGGTGCGATTTTCCGAGTTGGAACGCCAACCTCGACGGAAGGAACTACGGTACTCAGGACTCGCAAATTCCGATCTTCCCAGTTAAAATGTAGCATGCAATTAGATTCTTCGGAAAACATTTGCAAAATTAGCACAAAAAAAAAAAAGTTAGCATGTTACAGTTAGCATGTGTTAGTTATATAAATTAGCTAAAAACTGTCAAATTAGCTAAAAAAAAATATGTCAAGTACCCAGTTATGTCAACTTTTAGTAAGTAGATTAAAATAATGAAACTGGTGTATTACTGCACATGTCAGCAGCCAATTGAAGAGCCTTTGTGACACGTTTTGAAATACTTCTATTATTATTGTTAAAATTACGTATATATCATCACACAACTCTTATGCTTAAGGGCCGTTGCTATAGTTATTATCAATTGTGCTGAAGTTGTACTTGTTCTATCTGTGCAAAGCCAGTCCCGTATCAGTGTTTGTTTCCAGGATCGGCCTGCCGACTGCCAAGGCCGAACATCGAGTGCCGTGACGCAGACAAAGCAGAGACAGGGCGATTTCGCGAGTGTCAACACGTTTGCATTTCATTAATAGTCATATAGTGTCTAACTAGAGCGGTCGAGATTACCTCCTTCCCAAATAAATAGAGGAAGCACGTAGATCTGTAACTAGAGTACAGCCCAATACGTCTCTCCTCATTGAGCAAAATTTAACTCTGTCTCTGCATGATTCCTTGCTTCTTGTCTGTTTAATAGATGTCATCAGTGTTTGAACCTGACAATTATTTACATTACAAATAATATATACCGTTTAATATACATTTAGGTCATACTCTCATAATGTATTCAGAAGGTTATAAACAGCTTTTGTATGCTCTCACTACAAAAATGTTTATTATTTATTTATAATGAAAAATTCCTACGTATTTAACACCGACTAAAAGCAATAAACGAGGGTTTACTGAAGCTGTGTTGCCAAATGATAAAAAGACGTGCTTTTGTGACGATTTTTAAAGGGTTGCGCACGCACACTTCATGCCGCGTAAATAACAGTTTTAGCTGTGAGAATAAAGAATATGTTAGACAGTGTGAGCAAGAGGCGAACACTTGCACGCAAACATGACGAAGCAGACAACGTGGCCTCATTCCAGCAACCATCTGGAGACATAAAATGATGAGAATCAAGCCTTTTTTTTTAAACCAGCATCTTAATTAGTGTGCAAGTCCCGCCCGGACGGCGCATTCGGGTAACAATTCCGAACACACCTCTTTTTTTTTTGTACCTTCCTCCTCTCCCATTCGTTCGTCCTTCCAGGTGCAGCAAAGCAGCATTAACCGCATTCGCTCTCCGCGAGAGAGCCGGCAGCCTCTGGTCGAAGAGTATCCGCTGGAGGCACCTGCGGCCGGCGGCGTCTAAAGCGGCGAAGTCGCTCGCCTCTCGCTTCAGCTTCCGCCTTCCTCCCCGCTGTCTGCTTCGTCTATGCGGGGTTTCATTCAAGAGGGCCGCCGACCAATCAGGATGCGCGGCCTGTCTCAGGACGACGCTGATTGGTCCATGAGGAGCCCCCTTTTTCCGGTTTTATGGGGCAGTCAATACAATTGGGAGTTTTAATAATAGTTGAATAATAGTTACTCTCTGTCAGTGGCTCTTATTAAAACACATCGATCGAGGGAAACAAAATATATAAGATTATTTTTTTCTAATCTTATATATTTTGTTTCCCTCGATCGATGTGTTTTAATAAGAGCCACTGACAGAGAGTAACTATTATTCAACTATTATTAAAACTCCCAATTGTATTAACTTTATCCATTTTTTTATATTATTTTTTCTCATTTGTGAGCCATATATAATATATATAATAATATATAATTATTTTATTTTTATATTATATATTATTATTTTATTATATATATATTTATTATATATATTATATTTTATTTTATTTTTTCAAAGCGTATCCTACTATTTTTTTAAATCTTAAATTAAACACCTTTAATCCTTTTTTTCTAATCTTATATATTTTGTTTCCCTCGATCGATGTGTTTTAATAAGAGCCACTGACAGAGAGTAACTATTATTCAACTATTATTAAAACTCCCAATTGTATTAACTTTATCCATTTTTTTATATTATTTTTTCTCATTTGTGAGCCATATATAATATATATAATAATATATAATTATTTTATTTTTATATTATATATATTATTATTTTATTATACATATATTTATTATATATATTATATATTATTTTATTTTTTCAAAGCGTATCCTACTATTTTTTTAAATCTTAAATTAAACACCTTTAATCCTTTTTTTCTAATCTTATATATTTTGTTTCCCTCGATCGATGTGTTTTAATAAGAGCCACTGACAGAGAGTAACTATTATTCAACCATTATTAAAACTCCCAATTGTATTAACTTTATCAATTTTTTATATTATTTTTTCTCATTTGTGAGCCATATATAATATATATAATAATATATAATTATTTTATTTTTATATTATATATATTATATATTATTATTTTATTATATATATATTTATTATATATGTTATATATTATTTAATTTTTTCAAAGCGTATCCTACTATTTTTTTTAAATCTTAAATTAAACACCTTTAATCCTAAAAATGGCTCAATTATCAAAAAACATATCAATACTAGATGAACCCAACCAATCAGAGCGCACTATTCAGTATCGTAACCACTGATTGGCTCAGCCTAAGGCAGCGTTGCTATATTATATTTGATATAATTTATACTTGTATAAATTATGTTATTATTATTTTAATTATAAATTATAGATATATATTTAAACCACTCGATTAATGAACACAATTAACAGCGATACACGAGGGATTACTGTACCAATCTCCAATGGTGTATGTTGCTATTGCAAGCAAGCTTAGAATAGATATATTTTTAAGTGTATATATATATATATATATATATATATATATATATATATATATATATATATATATATATATATATATATATATAAATATATATATATATATATATATATATATATATATATATATATATATATATATATATTAGGGATGTCCGATAATGGCTTTTTTGCCGATATCCGATATTCCGATATTGTCCAACTCTTAATTACCGATACCGATATCAACCGATACCGATTTATACAGTCGTGGAATTAACACATTATTATGCCTAATTTGGACAACCAGGTATGGTGAAGATAAGGTCCTTTTTAAAAAAAATAATAAATAAATAAAATAAGATAAATAAATTAAAAACATTTTCTTGAATAAAAAAGAAAGTAAAACAATATAAAAACAGTTACATAGAAACTAGTAATTAATGAAAATGAGTAAAACTGTTAAAGGTTAATACTATTAGTGGACCAGCAGCACGCACAATCATGTGTGCTTACGGACTGTATCCCTTGCAGACTGTATTGATATATATTGATATATAATGTAGGAACCAGAATATTAATAACAGAAAGAAACAACCCTTTTGTGTGAATGAGTGTAAATGGGGGAGGGAGGTTTTTTGGGTTGGTGCACTAATTGTAAGTGTATCTTGTGTTTTTTATGTTGATTTAATAAAAAAATTTTTTTTTTTTAAACGATACCGATAATTAAAAAAACGATACCGATAATTTCCGATATTACATTTTAATGCATTTATCGGCCGATATTTTCGGACATCTCTAATATATATATATATATATATGTGTGTTTATTATAAACTTAACTTAATTAAAACTTTGATTTATGTTTTTTCATTACATTTAATTTTAATTATAGATTTATGATAATTTTATTTGTGCCTTCTTGTATTTTCTGTAAAGCAGTTTGAATTGCCTTGTTTACCAATCGTGCGTTTTAAATAAACGTGCCTTGCTCATTGACCAGAGGTGCGGGAGATGGCGGACTACAGTCACGAAACACTCAACATTACCTTTTGCAATATATTAACTTATATTATTATGTGTTGTCAATGTTGTACTTTTTTATGTCATTGCCTGAAATAAATAAATAAATGAAAGAAATAAAAAAAATAAAAAATGAAAAAACACCGTATCAGTGCAGTGTCAATACAGCTAGTGAGTGTGCCACACACTCACTGAGGCATCATTTATCCTTCACATGTTATACATGCTTAAGTGTGTATAGCACATTTACTCATAAATTGTGTATTAAGCTGGTAGATGGTATAAAATGTGACTAAAGGGCTCCATGTTTGATTCCCGCAGCTCTGCATGAACAGGGTTCTCACCAGCATTTTTGATTGATTGAGAAGTTTATTGGCATCTTAAAGAATTGAATCCATGTAATGCTTTAAAAAGGCAAATGGATGGCACAAAAAGCCAAAAGGCTTGTTTCCATTGTGGTCCATAACTGGATTATTTCCATCTGGACCAATGATGTTGCACAAAAACTAAGTTTGTGAGCTGAACCAACAATGAAAACAGGAAGACATGTTTAAACACATTTTATTTAGTATTTAATGAAGCAAGTACAATGGCGGATTATATCAAGTCATGTGTGTCGTGGAAACAAATTTTTAAAAAAAAAGTGCAAAACCACACTGTTCCTCCTTATAGAAATAGTTTTAAATAACGATGAAGTGTTTCTCATGACACATCAACGATATGCCAGCAACCTTCATATTAGTACAAAATACAGTACACAATTATAGAAAGCACCTATGAACCTTTGGTCAGTTAAGCCTTTTTCCTCCTTTAAATCCATAAAGCAGCTCAAGTAAATTAAAAAAATGGGGTTTGGGTGTCCTTGTTAAACAAAGGAATACACTCTTTTTTTTTTTTTTGAATAAAATGATATGACGTGTAAAAAGAACCTGTTCATAAAACTCCTAAAGTGGGAAAAGTGACACATGACTAAGCATTCGCCGCCGTAATCAAACATTCCAGGGGGTGAAAATCTAAATTGCAACACAACTGATTGTCAATGAAAGGCACGGACGAGCAGAGAAATGCTTCAGCAAAAAGTTAATGAGAGCAGATGGGCTGGCCTGAGTCCCGTTCCCAACTGCTTTATACCCAACGGGGCTAAAAATAGCAGCGAGGAAGAAGGAGGGATGGAGAACATGCTGAGATCGGCCACAAAAAAAAAAAACAGCCTTCTCACGGGTCGGAGAGGTCGTGTGCTGCAACATTTCAGTTTGCCTTGCTCAAAGGTTGAAGGCAGAAAGGTTCAGTGCTGCGTTTCACACAAGAACACACACTTTGCATAAGTAACAACAAACAAGGCACTATTGGTGATACATGTGGAGGGGGGGGGGGGGGGGTACTAATTCTTGGTCGGTGGGTTTGCATGAGAGCAGGAGTCAAGTAAGTAAAAAAAAACAAAAAAACATTGAATGTTTGTGTATAAAATGTACATTCTAGTTCATGCAGTAGCACCATGGTTCCTTCTGGTCACATCATCTACTTCCTCCTGCCGCAGTATTTCCCCTGGCAGGCTCCTGCACAACACACACACACACACACACACACGCACACACACACACACACACAAACACACACACACACACACACACACACAAACAGCGGCATGTTAGCAGGAAGTTGAATTCTTGCATTCTTCACCTGTCTGACTTCAAAGTTTCCCCAGCAGACATGTTTAATGTCTAGTGGTTGGTTAGTTACAGGAAGACTGCAAATACCTTTTTCTACCAATCTTGCCCTGATTGCACAATCACGTGCTTTTCACGTGCATAACAAGCTTTTTTTTAATTTGGTTAAATAGACTGAACTTAGAGTTAGGGTTGGGAACCATGGAAACCAAGATTGTACTTTTTGTTTCTCCCAGAATTGTTACATTTTCTTCCGTTTCGATTCCTAGCTTCAATGCCCGACCGAAAGGAATAGCTGTGGAACAACAAAGGACAAATAGCTACCGCCAACAAAGAAGAAATAGCCGCCAAACAACAAATAGGAAATAGCCACTGCCAATGAAGAGGAAAGATACCTAACAACAAAGAAATAGACGCCAAAACAACAACAAAAATAGACGCAGCTGAACAACAAAGAAGAAATAGCTGCCGCACAACAAAGAAATAGCCGCCGACAAACAACAAATTAATAGCCTCTGCCAACAAAAAGTAAACAAATATCCGTGGCAAGACAACAAAGAAGGAATAGCCGCCGAATAACGAAAAAAATAGACGTCGCCGCACAACAAAGAAGAAATAGCCGCCGAATAACGAAAAAAATAAACGTCGCCGCACAACAAAGAAGAAATAGCCGCCGAATAACGAAAAAAATAAACGTCGCCGCACAACAAAGAAGAAATAGCCACCGAATAACGAAAAAAATAGACGTCGCCGCATAACAAAGAAGAAATAGCCGCCGAATAGCGGAAAAAATAGATGTCACCGCACAACAAATAAGAAATAGCCGCCGAAAAACTAAAAAAATAGACGTTGCCGCACAAAAAAGAAGAAATAACTGCCGAAAAACAAAAAAAAATAGACGTCGCCGCACAACAAAGAAGAAATAGCCGTCGAATAACGAAAAAAATAGACGTCGCCGCACAACAAAGAAGAAATAGCCGCCGAATAATGGAAAAAATAGACGCCGCCGCACAACAAAGAAGAAATAGCTGCCGAATAACGAAAAAAATAGACGTCGCCGCACAACAAAAAAGAAATAGCCGCCGAATAACGAAAAAAATAGACGTCGACGAACAACAAATTAATAGCCGCTGCCAACAACGAAAAACAAATATCCACGGCTAAACAACAAAGAAAAAATAGTTGCAGAATAACAAAAAAAAAATACACGCCACCACACAACAAAGAAATAGCCGCCACACAACAAAGAAGAAATAGTCACCGCTGGACAATAAATGAATAGCCGCTGCCAACAACGCAAAACAAATATCCACTGCTAAACAATAAAGAAGAAATAGCCGCTAAATAACGGAAAAAATAGACGTCGCCGCACAACGAAAAATAAATAGCCGCCACAGAAAGAAGTAGCCACCGGCGAATAAGAAATTAATAGCTGCTGACAACAACAAAAAACAAATATTTGCGGCTAAACAACAAAGAAGAAATAGTTACAGAATAAAGAAAAAAATAGACGCCACCACACAACAAAGAAATAGCCGCCGCACAACAAAGAAGAAATAGCTGCCACACAAGAAAGAAGAAATAGCCGCCGAATAACGAAAAAAATAGACGTCGCCACACAAAAAACAAAAAATAGCCGACACACAAATAAATAGCTGCTACCAACAGCGCAAAACAAATATCCACGGCTAAACAACAAAGAAGAAATAGCCGCCAAATAACGGAAAAAATAGACGTTGCCGCAAAACGAAAAACAAATATCCAGGGCTAGACAACAAAGAAGAAATAGCCGCCAAACAACAAATTAGTAGCCTCTGCCAACAACGAAAAACAAATATCCCCAGCTAGACAACAAAGAAGAAATAGCCGCCAAACAAGAAAGAAGAAATAGCCGCCGAATAACGAAAAAATAGACGTCGCCACACAAAAAACAAAAAATAGCCGACACACAAATAAATAGCCGCTGCCAACAGCGCAAAACAAATATCCACGGCTAAACAACAAAGAAGAAATAGCCGCCGAATAACAGAAAAAATAGACATCGCCGCACAACGAAAAATAAATAGCTGCCACAGAAAGAAGTAGCCACCGACGAACGACAAATTAATAGCTGCTGCCAACAACAAAAAAACTAATATTCGCGGCTAAACAACCAAGAAGAAATGGTTGCAGAATAAAGACAAAAATACACGCCACCATACAACAAAGAAATAGCCGCCGCACAACAAAGAAGAAATAGCCGCCACATAAGAAAGAAGAAATAGCCGCCAAATAACGGAAAAAATAGACGTCGCAGCACAACGAAAAAGAAATAGCCGTCACACAAATAAATAGCCGCTGCCAACAACGCAAAACAAATATCCACGCCTAAACAACAAAGAAGAAATAGCCGCCAAGTAATGGAAAAAATAGACGTCGCCGCACAACAAAAAATAAATAGCCGCCACAGAAAGAAGTAGCCACCGACAAACAACAAATTAATAGCTGCTGCCAACAACAAAAAACAAATATTTGCGGCTAAACAACAAAGAAGAAATAGTTGCAGAATAAAGAAAAAAATACACGCCACCACACAACAAACAAATAGCCGCCGCACAACAAAGAGGAAATAGCCACCGCCGGACAACAATTGAATAGCTGCCGCCAACAACGAAAAACAAATGTCCGCGGCTAGACAACAAATAAAAAATAACGGCAAAACAGCAAATAAGAAATAGACTGCGCCAAACAACAAAGAAGAAATAGACTCCGAAAAACAAAAAAGTAGCTGCGGTCAGCAGAAAAGAAAATGAAATAGCTTCCGCCAACAAAAACAAAATAGCCGCCGAATCACAAAGAGGAAATAGCTGCCAAACAACAAATAAGAAATAGACTCCCCTCCAAAAAACAAAGAAGAAATAGCCACTGAAAAACACCAAAATGACATATACTTGTTAAATAAAACCTCTGCCTTGTTTTTAATGACTACTTAAGCCTACTACGCTACTGTGTTTCGACGCCGGCCTTTATGTCGGTACTTGGAGAGCCGAGATGTTTCCTGAGGCGGTGCTTGGTTTGAGAACCACTGCTCTACACGCGTGGCGCTCTCACGTGTGCAAACGTACATAGCAGGTACTACCTCTGTAGGCTCCGCCCCCTGCGCCGCCGAGGAAGCCTTGCAATGGGTTGGCATTGTACTTTGCTGCTTTGGCTGCAACACAACAAAAGAAAAACAATGACTTTATGCATTATTCTGAATTTTTTACGACGTTATTTGGTGAATTCGAGGCAAGAAGGCAGACATGTGCTCCTGGAAATAATCCTGCTGGCTGGCAGTAATCTGCAGGAAAATGCAGATTGTCGTGCGTGCGCTCACACGGACTGATTGTGCGGCGCCATCTGCACCGTCCGCCACCAACAATAAGTACACACACACGCACACACACACACACACACACACACACACACACACACACACACACACACACACACACACACACACACACACACACACACACACACACACACACACACACACACACACACACACACACACACACACACACACACACACACACGACACCCTCGTGCAGAGATGTGCTGACTAAGAGAAGATCTGCAGACATTTTGGGGAGACTAACCAGTACGTGTGTGTAGAGAACCGTCACATGCTCGTCTGCTGTACAGACTGCAATTATGACCTTTGCTATTCTTAGTCACCTCACTAACAAAGAGGTCAACTGTAGGTAACTGGCAGCTACACAGCAGCTAAGCACACAATAGCACAGAAGTGTCTACTATTGCAGTCTAAAAAAAAATCACAATATAAACAAGTATGACATAATTATACTTAAAGATGTCCGATAATGGCTTTTTTGCCGATATCCGATATTGTCCAACTCTTAATTACCGATTCCGATATCAACCGATACCGATATATACAGTCGTGGAATTAACACATTATTATGCCTAATTTTGTTGTGATGCCCCGCTGGATGCATTAAACAATGTAACAAGGTTTTCCAAAATAAATCAACTCAAGTTATGGAAAAAAAATGCCAACATGGCACTGCCATATTTATTATTGAAGTCACAAAGTGCTTTTTTTTTTTAACATGCCTCAAAACAGCAGCTTGGAATTTGGGACATGCTCTCCCTGAGAGAGCATGAGGAGGTTGAGGTGGGGGGAGGGGGTAGCAGGGGGTGTATATTGTAGCGTCCCGGAAGAGTTAGTGCTGCAAGGGGTTCTGGGTATTTGTTCTCTGTTGTGTTACGGTGCGGATGTTCTCCCGAAATGTGTTTGTCATTCCTGTTTGGTGTGGGTTCACAGTGTGGCGCATATTTGTAACAGTGTTAAAGTTGTTTATACGGCCACCCTCAGTGTGACCTGTATGGCTGTTGACCAAGTATGCCTTGCATTCACTTGTGTGTGTGTGAAAAGCCGTAGATATTATGTGACTGGGCCGGCACGCAAAGGCAGTGCCTTTAAGGTTTATTGGCGCTCTGTACTTCTCCCTACGTCCGTGTACACAGCGGCGTTTTAAAAAGTCATACATTTTACTTTTTGAAACCGATACCGATAATTTCCGATATTACATTTTAAAGCATTTATCGGCCGATAATATTGGCAGTCTGATGTTATCGGATATCTCTAGTTATACTTGCATATTCCTTACACAGGCAAACATGTATGAGAAAGTACCCAGTAACAAACGTGTCCGCATCATTGAGTTTATTGTGCCATGAGTTTAATGAATTATTGTGGGCCACTAGGTGTCCCCTTCACTTCAATTTAAAGACAGAATAAGTCTGTTTTGGACAGTTTATAATGAATAGGTCAGCGATTTTCAAATCTGTTTTTGTTCTCTGTTTGTCTAATTTCACTTGATCAAGTCTTTTCTCAATCTTCCACGCAACAAAATACTACATTATGTATGATGTTGTGTTGATATAGTGTCAGATCAATATCGGGATTGTATCAGAAGTGAAAAAGTTGTATCGGGACTAGTGATGGGTACCGAAGTCGGTACTGTTATCGGCAACAACCGTATTCCGTCAGTACTACTAGGTATCAGGGTTGTCTCGATACCAATATTTTGGTACCGGTACCAAAGTGTATTTCGATACTTTGATACTTTTCTAAATAAAGGGGACGACAAAAAATGGCATTATTGGCTATATTTTAACAAAAAATCTTAGGGTACATTAAACATATGTTTATTATTGCAAGTTTGTCCTTAAATAAAATAGTGAACATACAAGACAATTTGTCTTTTAGTAGTAAGTAAACAAACAAAGACTCCTAATTTAGTCTGCTGACATATGCAGTAACATATTGTGTCATTTATTATTCTATTTTTTTGTCAAAATTATTAAGGACAATCAGTAGAAAATGAATTATTAATCTACTTTTTCATTTACTGTTAATATCTGCTTACTTTCTCTTTTAACATGTTCTATTTACACTTCTGTTAAAATGTAATAATCAATTATTCTTATGTTGTTTGGATGCTTTACATTAGTTTTGGATGATACCACAAATTTAGGTATCAATCCGATACCAAGGATCATACATTGGTCATATTCAAAGTCCTCATGTGTCCAGGAACGTATTTCCTGAGTTTATAAACATAATATACATTTTTAAAAAAGGAAAAAATATTTTGTGATGATAAAAAATATCGATGTAATCATAGTAGTACCGACTAGATACGCTATTGTACTTGGTATCATTACAGTGGATGTCAGGTGTGGATCCACCCATTTGTTTACATTGAGGAGCGCTAGCTTTAAGTGAGCTATTGTATCCTCCTACAGTGTGTAGTGAAGCATGTTTAGCTATTCCTCATCCTGCAGGGATGATACTTGTAAGAAACTTACTTTATTTGTCGCCACGGAGGCGAGGATTAGTGATTTAGAAGTAGATAAAACATGGATGTTCGCCGCTAGCTAGCTAGCCATGTCTTAAAGCACCTCTTCCTGAGGGCGTTTCAGTGTTATAACTTCACCTTTATCGTTAGTTTTTAAGCCAAAATGCATCCGTTCTCCCTTTTCTGTCTACAATGTGTCTGCTTGTAAGTACTACGTGATTGTGCGCTGCCGAACATGCTCCTCTGCTCATTAACCAGCAATGATACAACGGGAACCGGTATTTTTCAAACAGAGTATAGTACCCTTTTTGATTCATTAGTACCGCGGTACTTTACTAGAACCGGTATGACGTACAACCCTTTCGGGTATCGATTCACGGAAAAAATCAAACGGTGCTATATTTCGATACCATTGTTACACGTGAAGACACGTCCGGTTTCAGACTAAACAGCTGCTCACGTAAACAATCAGTCAAGCAGCCAAACTCCCTCTAAGTAATGTTGCAATTTTAAGCACGTATGCTTGGTAGAAAACACTGCAATGTAAAGTAAGGCGCCACTCGTTCCAAAATGTGCTAGCTTGATGCTAATTTACATTGGATTTGCCATACACAGGCTACTATTAGCATCAGCGATTTTACATGTCGATTTCAACACCTCCACATTTTAGTAATGACAACTACAACTAAGATGAATGTTACAATCAAACAGCTGGTGTGTAAAATACGCACACTGCTTACAGTAGAAACACTTTGTAGGGCGCAACATAACACATTCAGCTTCCTGGTTAGAGAATTCACCATAGACAGCCTATACAGCACTGCCATCTAATGTCTTGGAAGTGCAACTGCATTGCAAATGAGACTCAAATGAAATAATCAAATATGCATACTTGCCAACCTTGAGACCTCTGATTTCGGGAGGTGGGGGGTGGGGGCGTGGGGCGGGGCGTGGTTAAGAGGGGAGGAGTATATTGACAGCTAGAATTCACCAAGTCAAGTATTTCATACATATATATATAGATAGATAGATATAGATATATATCTATATCTATCTATCTATCTCTCTCTCTCTCTATCTCTATCTGTAGAGATATCTACATCCTGAAAATATGCAAACAAAACTGTGTTTAGATAATTGATACTTCAAACTGTCGTTGTGGCTTGTGCAGCCCTTTGAGACACTTGTGATTTAGGGCTATATAAATAAACATTGATTGATTGATTGATTGAACTTGCATAAATAAATATTAAGGAATATAACATAACTTGGCTTCTGAGAGTTTCAAAATGTAATGAATAAAATGCTAAAGTTGTTGATAAACAAGCAATTATTTTAATAATTAAATATGGTCATTTTAAATGAATTATTATGATAATTTAAAATCAATTATTTCAATTATGTTTATTTTAATGTATAATTCTATGGCTGGATGTAATAAGGAGTCACAAAAAAATACAAATAAAAATACAATTAATTTTGATGTTTTTAGCAAAATATAGTAAAAATGTATTTATTTTTATTTTTTTTAAAGTTAATAAATATATTTATTTTTAGGTAAAATAAACATAATAATACAATTTATCTCTAGTCTGGATGATTTAGTTCTTGTCACCCTGTTGTCCTCCCGTCGTGAAAAAAGGCTGTCCTCACTCAGGTCCGCATGGAGCTGGAGGGGGCGTGGCTTCCAGCTCCGGCTGAAAATCGGGAGATTTTCGGGAGAATATTTGTCCCGGGAGGTTTTCGGGAGAGGCGCTGAATTTCGGGAGTCTCCCGGAAAATTCGGGAGGGTTGGCTAGTATGCAAATATGTAACAACTGGACATGACAATTATCATAATCAGCTCCTTTTTATTGTGCATTCCTGTTCATCGTTCTAGAAACACTCTCACCATTTAGCCCTCGTGAATTATGATGACTCAGCACGTTTTATCAAACCAACGACAAAGCAATTGCAGAGTGTAACCTGGCATGACGCCAACTTAAATTGGGAAATAAGTAAATATTAAGGTGTAAGGGGTGTGTGTACCTTGTTGAGGAGTCAGGGGGGCGGGCACATATCCACCTGTGTGCAAGCAGGGACACAAACAAGACATTTCCATGAAGTGAAATCGCAATCTGACAGTGTTACGTTTTATTTGATTTAATTATTATTATTATTATTTAAAAATATATATATATTTGACCAACTTTGTGTTACGTAAATGTGGTCCTGTAGATGGCAGTAAAAATACAGGAAGTAAAGTTAGTGGTGTCAAAAAAATAAATAAATAGATTTTCAGATTAATCGCGATCCTTAATCGACAAAAAAATGATTACAGGCAATCATATTGTTGATGTAATAATAATAATAATAATAACTGGGATTTATATAGCGCTTTTCTAAGTACCCAAAGTCGCTTTACATGTAGAACCCATCAAACATTCACACCTGGTGGTGGTAAGCTACTTTCATAGCCACAGCTGCCCTGGGGTAGACTGACGGAAGTGTGGCTGCAATTTGCGCCAACGGCCCCTCCGACCACCACCTATCATTCATCATTCAATTCACCGGTGTGAGTGGCACCGGGGGCAAAGGGTGAAGTGTCCCGCCCAAGGACACAACGGCAGCGATTTTTGGATGGTAAGAGGCGGGGAGCGAACCGGCAACCCTCAGGTTTCTGGCAGTCAGTTTTCTGGCACGGTTGCTCTACCCACTACGCCATGCCGCCCCGATGTAGATCAGGGGTGTCAAACTCAAATACAGAGTGGGCCAAAATTTAAAACTGAACAAAGCCGCGGGCCAAGGTTGAACACATTAACCTTTTAATAGGGACCCAAACAAGTTTTGCATTGAATATTGAACAAGCAAGGCTTATATAACTTTATAGTGACATGCAAAATCGAGTTTCATATAATAAAAATAATAATAATAATTAAAAAATATCAATGGCATATCAAATAAATTTTCCATTTGCAGCCTTCTGAGGTAAATATCAAAATACAATTTTTCCACAGGCTAATAATACATTTGAAAATAAAATAACAATAATGAATGAATCAAACATACAAGCCTTGAAGTAGCAAGAGAAAGTGCATGAATAAAAGGTTAATTATTGCTCAGTTTGCTACACTGATTTGCTTTAACACTGAGTATGGAACAAGCAACGCTTATATAACTTAATAGTGCAAAATCAAATTTAAAAAAACAAACGAAAAAACATCAGTGGTATATTAAATACAATTTTAATAAAAAATTGAATGCCTCTTTTCTATTTCCAGCCTTCTGAGGTAAATATCAACATTAACTTGGTGGGCGGGGGTGGGGTTTGGTGGTAGCGGGGGTGTATATTGTAGCATCCCGGAAGAGTTAGTGCTGCAAGGGGTTCTGGGTATTTGTTCTGTTGTGTTTGTGTTGTGTTACGGTGCGGATGTTCTCCCGAAATGTGTTTGTCATTCTGGTTTGGTGTGGTTTCACAGTGTGGCGCATATTTGTAACAGTGTTAAACTTCTTTATACAGCCACCCTCAGTGTGAGTTGTATTCACTTGTGAGTGTGTAAAAGTCGCATATGTTATGTAACTGAGCTGGCACGCTGTTTGTATGGAGGAAAAGCGGACGTGATGACAGGTTGTAGAGGACGCTAAAGGCAGTGTCTTTAAGGCACACCCCCAATATTGTTGTCCGGGTGGAAATCAGGAGAAATTCGGGAGAAAGGTTGCCCCGGGAGATTTTCGGGAGGGGCACTGAAATTCGGGAGTCTCCCGGGAAAATCGGGAGGGTTGGCAAGTATGAGTATTAGCGGTGAATATGGTATGTATAATACCGGCGGGCCAGCTCTGATGTTAATTTGATATTGCCTCAAGGGCCAAATGAAATTACACGGCGGGCCAAATTTGGCCCGCGGGCCAGAGTTTGACAGCCATGATGTAGATGATCATATCTGCTGTACATATTTACTTTAGAAAAAAGCAGTGTTGGATAATTATCTTGTTGCCTTATTTTATTTGACTTTATTAAATGTTTATGTAGAATTATATTTAAAAAAAAACAGTTTTCTTTTAAGTAATATAGAAATTGATCAAAACTGTTTATTTTATGGAGGAATGTAGTTAATCATAGAATTGGCATCCAAAGTTAATAAAAAAAAAGTATTGATTTTCAAATCGTTTTGAATCAAGAATTGATTCCGAATCAAATCGTCAACCCCAAGAATCAAATTGAATCCTGTGGGGCCAAAGATTCACAGCCCGACTAAAAGTAATTACGACTACAGCTCGTGTATTGGCTCTTATAAATAGAAATAACCCACAATAACTGTGAAAGGACAAATGACATATTGATGTCATGTGACATGTTAGAGGAGCATGAGGGTGGACGAGGGAGGCCACTGGCAGCGCAACCTAGACCATGGACAACCTTGAGTGCGTATGGTCCTCACCTGGCTGAGGCTGATATCCACCACCACCACCTCCAAGATTTCCATAGCCTGCAAAAAAAAAAAGTCATTCCGATGTGAAAGCCTGACTTTAAGTAAGATGGTGTCCATTATTGTCTCCCTCAACACGAGTCAAGCTAGTTGAGGTCAGGACTCTGCAGGGTGTGAAGGTTGGACACACTTTGATGCCGTGCACAATACTGTCCACAGGAAAAGGTGTTGATGGCATTTTTCTTTGTCCAAACTAACCAGTGTTGCAGTGGTTCAGACATCTTTACTGGAGCTCCATGTCAGAAAATTATGAAACAATTCGAAAAATAAACATAAGCTAATAATTTTGTATGGTTTGACATGTAAAACAAACAGATCTTCGTTATTCACTTTGAGAATTAAACAGCTTACCTTAAATAAATCATCATCATGTTTGTTACGGATATTTCATTATTCTGATCCATTTGTTTATTACAATTTATAATCATGTTATACAGTTGTAATAACATATTAGTAATATACTACAATACAATATTTGAAATAAGTCATAATACAATTTAATTTTTTAGAAAATTTTTATTTAAAATATTTACTATCCTTTAGTACGTTTATATTAATGTAAAGTAAATATTATTTTTTGCGAAATATACAATAATTATATACTATATTTTTTATATATTTTATTTGTATTCGACAATACGAAAACATAAAAAAAGACAATTAAATACACATATATACATCTGTACACACACACACACGTATATATATACATACATACACGTACATATATACACATACATACATATATATGCATCAATATACATATATACATATATGCATCAATATACATATATACATACAGTATATGCATCAATATACATATATACACATATATGTATCAGAATACACATATGCATTAACATACATATATACACACATGTATCAACATACAAATATATATACACATATGTATCAACATACATATACAGTATATACACACATATGCATCAATATACATACGTACTCTATATATACACATATACCTGTATATACACACACATATATACAGTACACATACATACACATACACCTACATAAAAGTTACAACTTAAAAGTACCAATGATTGTCACACACACATAAGGTGTGGCGAAATTATTCTCTGCATTTGACCCATCACCCTTGATCACCCCCTGGGAGGTGAGGGGAGCAGTGAGCAGCAGCGGTGGCCGCGCCCGGGAATAATTTTTGGTGATTTAAACCCCAATTCCAACCCTTGATGCTGAGTGTTAAACAGGGAGGTAATAGGTCCCATTTTTATAGTCTTTGGTTTGAACTCACAACCTACCGATCTCAGGGCGGACACTCTAACCACATAATGTGGCGGGCATCACAAAGTGTCAATATAAACAAGTATTAAATAATTATAGTTGCATATTACAAACACATTCAAAGCCTCCAAGGCAGAAAGTATCTAGTAACAAACGTGTCCGCGTCATTCAATTATGAGCTTAACTTGATTATTACTGTGGCCACGAGGTGTCCATTTTTGATGCATAGATATCTAACATTCCACACTACTAAATAATACTGTCCCAAAGTACCTGGTTTTGGTGCTTTAGCTCCTCCCCCAGCACCACCCAGTCCGACTGCGGAGGGATACGGCAAACCACCTGTCAGGGAAAAAAAAAAAAGCACAATAACGATCCCGTTTAGGATATAAAAACATGTAAAATGATCTAAAAACAGAACAAAACTAAATGGCCATAAAGGAACGTATCAGCACGTTGGCCTATTCCCTGCACAGGAAATGCCAAAGTGATGGCTTCTTCCTGAGCGACATTCACTTCCTGTCATACGTACCCTGTCCATACCCTCCTTGATATGGACCGTATCCCGCTAAATCGTAACCACAGAGAGAGAAAAAAAGTAGCGTTATGGTCTGGCACTTCACAGGTTAGACATTCGTCCTCAGAAGAAGGGCACAAACAGCAGATAAGTCAATAAATGTCCAACCTTGATATCCTGCTCCTGACAGGGGGATTCCCACTGCTGTCAAACACCACACAACAACAACAAATGAATAAAAGCTTGTATTTGTTTTGATTTGATTTCTTTCTTGCATGCGTCGTACACACCGGGAGGTTTCAAAGGCTTGGCGCCAGGGAGCACGGCTGCTCCGGTTCCGGTTCCGGTTCCGGCTCCGTAAGGAACTAACGAGGAACAGGAACATTTGCATGTTAATCAAAGGATGCGTTTTGAAAAGAGGAAATATGACAAAAGGGTAACCTGCCTCCATATGGGTAAGCACCTGCACCTGCACCTACACCTGCTCCGCCACCTGTGGAGCAGAAGACCACCCCTGTCAACTACTTCCTGTTTATTCCACATAAGAATGGACTAAAATATATACAAACCCCGTTTCCATATGAGTTGGGAAATTGTGTTAGATGCAAATATAAACGGAATACAATGATTTGCAAATCATTTTCAACCCATCTTCAGTTGAATGCACTACAAAGACAACATATTTGATGTTCAAACTGATAAACATTTTTTTTTGTGCAAATAATCATTAACTTTAGAATTTGATGCCAGCAACACGTGACAAAGAAGTTGGGAAAGGTGGCAATAAATACTGATAAAGTTGAGGAATGCTCATCAAACACTTATTTGGAACATCCCACAGGTGTGCAGGCTAATTGGGAACAGGTGGGTGCCATGATTGGGTATAAAAACAGCTTCCCAAAAAATGCTCAGTCTTTCACAACACCCCTTTGTCCACAACTGCGTGAGCACATAGTCAAACAGTTTAAGAACAACGTTTCTCAAAGTGCAATTGCAAGAAATTTAGGGATTTCAACATCTACGGTCCATAATATCATCAAAAGGTTCAGAGAATCTGGAGAAATCACTGCACGTAAGCGGCATGGCCGGAAACCAACATTGAATGATCGTGTATCAAAAACCGACATCAATCTCTAAAGGATATCACCACACGGGCTCAGGAACACTTCAGAAAACCACTGTCACTAAATACAGTTGGTTGCTACATCTGTAAGTGCAAGTTAAAGCTCTACTATGCAAAGCGAAAGCCATTTATCAACAACATCCAGAAACGCCGCCGGCTTCTCTGGACCCGAGATCATCTAAGATGGACTCATGCAAAGTGGAAAAGTGTTCTGTGGTCTGACGAGTCCACATTTCAAATTGTTTTTGGAAATATTCGACATCGTGTCAGACTGTTATCGATGCAAAGTTCAAAAGCCAGCATCTGTGATGGTATGGGGGTGTATTAGTGCCCAAGACATGGGTAACTTACACATCTGTGAAGGCGCCATTAATGCTGAAAGGTACATACAGGTTTTGGAACAACATATGCAGCGCCGTCTTTTTCATGGACGCCCCTGCTTATTTCAGCAAAACAATGCCAATTCACATTCAGCATGTGTTACCACAGCGTGGCTTCGTAAAAAAAGAGTGCGGGTACTTTCCTGGCCAGCCTGCAGTCCAGACCTGTCTCCCATCGAAAATGTGTGGCGCATTATGGAGCGTAAAATACGACAGCGGAGACCCACAACTGTTGAACGACTGAAGCTCTACATAAAACAAGAATGGGAAAGAATTCCACTTTCAAAGCTTCAACAATTAGTTTCCTCAGTTCGCGTGGCGAAGTTGGTAGAGTGGCCGTGCCAGCAATCGGAGGGTTGCTGGTTACTGGGGTTCAATCCCCACCTTCTACCATCCTAGTCACGTCCGTTGTGTCCTTGGGCAAGACACTTCACCCCTTGCTCCTGATGGCTGCTGGTTAGCGCCTTGCATGGCAGCTCCCGCCATCAGTGTGTGAATGTGTGTGTGAATGGGTGAATGTGGAAATACTGTCAAAGCGCTTTGAGTACCTTGAAGGTAGAAAAGCGCTATACAAGTATAACCCATTTATCATTATATTCCCAATCGTTTATTGAGTGTTGTTAAAAGAAAAGGTGATGTAACACAGTGGTGAACATGCCCTTTCCCAACTACTTTGGCACGTGTTGCAGCCATGAAATTCTAAGTTAATTATTATTTGCAAAAAAAACAACAAAGTTTAGGAGTTTGAACATCAAATATTTTGTCTTTGTAGTGCATTCAATTGAATATAGGTTGAAAAGGATTTGCAAATCATTGTATTCCGCTTATATTTACATCTAACACAATTTCCCAACTCATATGGAAACGGGGTTTGTATCACAATATTTACATTTGACTGCTGACGTATGCAGTGACATCTATGTTTGTATAACAGTTCATTAAAACATTTAACATCTGGTTACTTTCATGTTTCTACACTTCTAATAATCACTTATTCTTCTGTTTGATACCGCCACTGATATCAGTGTTGCTTTTTATTAAAAAGCAGTGTAGAGAATTAGGAGTTTCCTGAGGGGTAAAAGTGATAACTGCGATGAGTAACCATTAATTATGCGCTAAAACATATATATATAAATATATATATATATATATATATATATATATATATATATATATATATATATATATATATATATATATACATATATACATTTTTTTTTTTTTTAAGGTATTGATCTTTTCTTCATTGGGGTGTTGCTCCTTTGAGTGATGCACCAACAGCTGCAGGAAGCAAGAAAGTCAGACAGCCAACAGTTGCTTTCTTGGTTTATGTTGCCATCTTGTGGCCACAAGCATGAATTACATCTCTTAAAGATGCAAGCACATGACAAAAAAAAAAAGGTTTTCTGTTCTTTACTCTTAAATCATGTAGTGTAAATTGCCACTGGACTACCCAGCATGCTTTGCAGAAAAATCTGTGTTTGTTTGGTGCACACGTTTAATGCTAGTTGTATTGTGTGTTTATCTGTTATTTTAATGAGACCATTGTGTGTAACAATAACAGTAATGTTCGCCGCCATCGTGTTGTCGACCTCATTGAGAGTTGTGTAATGGCTACAGCTGCCAGCACAACAGTAGTAAAAAGGTATCATTAACGACTCACCAGCAGGTTGCTGTGGGCCAGGTGCAACTGCAAGGGAAGAGACTTGACATAAGTCATGACAGATATCTACAAATGCTGGCAGTGTTATTCTGCAACAACGTAGTTATGAACGTCAAAAGCTGTTTCAGTCCAAACATTTTTCTCTTTCCAAACATCCTGAATGAGATTGTCAACTACAACAATGTCACCAAGGCATTGCTGGTCCAGGCATCAAACTCTGCTTAGCGTTGCCAGATGTCCAGTGATTATCGTATTTGCTACAAAAACACATTATATATGTCAAACTCAAGGCCCGGGGGCCAGATCTGGCCAGCCACTTCATTTAACCATGGCCAGCCACTTTAGTTAATCATGTCCAGCCACGTCATTTAACTATGGCCAGCCACTTCATTTAACTATGGCCAGCCAATTTAGTTAATCATGTCCAGCCACATCATTTAACCATGGCCAGCCACTTTAGTTAATCATGGCCAGCCACATCATTTAACCATGGCCAGCCACTTTAGTTAATCATGGCCAGCCACATCATTTAACTATGGCCAGCCGCATCATTTAACCATGGCCAGCCACTTCATTTAACTATGGTCAGCCACTTCATTTAACCATGGCCAGCCACATCATTTAACTATGGCCAGCCACTTCATTTAACCATGGCCAGCCACTTCATTTAACTATAGCCAGCCACTTCATTTAACTATGGCCAGCCACTTCATTTAACTATGGCCAGCCACTTCATTTAACTATGGCCAGCCACTTCATTTAACCATGGCCAGCCACTTCATTTAACTATGGCCAGACACTTCATTTAATGTGACATGCTTGTCAATTTATGTGGCTTGCCATGTCATGTATGTGGTCCGCCACATTGTAATATATGGCCTGCCACATCCTTAATGTGGTTAGACCCATTATTTTACCAGGCCTGCCGAATTATTTATGTCGCCCGCCACATCATTTATGTATTGTAGTCTGCCACATTATTTTATGCGGCAGGCCATTTCATTCATGTGGTCTGCCACATCAATCATGTGGTCTGTCATAATATTCTGTGCTCTGACACATTATGTGACACCACATCATACTATGTGGCCTGACACACCATTTAAAGTGGCTCGCCATATTTTTTTATGTGGCCTGCGAAAGGCTGGAAATATTAGACCACTAAATGTATTTGTTCTTTCAGTTTTAACAAAAAAATGTATTACATGCAATTCTACACTTTATTATTAACTAATTGATTTAATTAGGGACCGAGTCCCTTTGGGACAGAGGACCCTAATGTAATTCTAGCGTTTTATTATTATACCGCCGCCTCTTTGAGCTGTAATTTGACCCCCTTAAAATGCTTCAAAACTCTCCAAATTGGACACACACATCAGGACTGGCGAAAATTGCGATCTAATCAAAAAACCAAACCCCAAAACCCCAAATTGCGCTCTAGCGCCCCTAGGAAGAAAACACAGACAAAACTGCCTGTAACTCCCAGTAGGAATGCCGTAGAGACATGAAACAAAAACCTCTATGTAGGTCTCACTTAGACCTATATTTCATACACTGACAACCCCCAGCAAAAATCAACAGGAAGTTTGCAATTCCCCCTTCAAAACAAAGGTTGTGTAAAAACAGTCACCTTTTTTCAAACATTATCTCCTCTGAGCGCGTTTGTCGTGTCGGCTTCAAATTAGCACAGGAGAGAGATTTAACCCTTTTGATTAAATGTTGATGAAAGAGTTTTAATTACTGCTCCGGTTTGGATTTTATGAGCCCTCAAAGTCAGTCCCGTCCATCGCTGCTTGCAGCATTAATTTATTATTATTTTTGGGCTATTAAAAACAAATATCTAAATAATAGTTTTTAACCTCGTTTTACAATTTAAAGCAAGTTATCCGTCAAAAGGAGACACTTATGCAAATTGTATAACGGGGCTATCATTTGTTCATATTCATATATTCACTGTTACACGCGGCCCTCGGGGGGCCATCATTGTGATGTGGCCCTAAATGAAAACGAGTTTGACACCCGGATGTATGATCATGTGAGTCCTTCAATGCTTTATTATTAGCAAATACAAACAGGATTGTTTCTTTACCGCCAGGTGGGGGCGCTGTACTGCGAGTAGCAGCTTTTTTCTAACAGTGTATTTCAATGTAAAACTGCAGTAGAAGCTGTAATACACACTTTTAGTACCGAGTTTGCCCTCGAAAAGAGATACTTTAAAACTTTTGGCATGATAATGTGTCATTTCCCATCTGGCAACACAGCTGTTTCATAGTGTAAACCAGTTCCTGGCTTGATTCATTTTGCTTGCCCACAATTTTTTATGTGTTTACGGTGACATGAAAAGTTAAGAATTTGACGTCATGACTAAATGTCAGGGCTGTCAAAGTGAACGCATTGCAGCGTGTGATTAATCACAACAAATATAGTATGAGTGAGGAGATTAATCACGGACAAATTTCACTTCAGTCCCATCAGTGTTGATTTTTAAGATAAAGCTGTGAACACGTTTTAAGCAAATAAATAACGTGCATTCAAGTGAAACATTAAAAAGTTATTTTGTGATATTTTGACAATAAAATTGTATTTGTGTCAAATTATTTGGATGTTTTTTTAGAGTTAATTCAAATGATACAAGCAATTATTTACTTATACTCTACTGTGATTAATCAAAATGCAACAGTGTGAATAATCTGATTTAATATACGTATACACATAAAATATGTATAAACACAAAGCATGTCTTTTATTCAGAACTTAGCTTTTTTAATGCTACAAAATGAGATGTTTACCATTTGTGATGACAATGAGGGTGTGTTCACACTTACCAGGCGGGCCTTGACCTTTAGTACCAGCTAAAAACAGACACACGTTGACAAAGTTAGACTCAAACAGTCCTAAATATGGCCGCTGATAGGAAATGATGCATTACATTACACATTTAGTTTCACGGTTAGTAACAACATTCTAGGTTGTGGAATATATCCAGTTCAATTATGCGTAGTAGGGCTGTCCCGATCCGATAATGGTATCGGAAATTGGTCCGATATCAGCAAAAAATATGAAAAATTGCAGATATAAGTGCTCTGGTACAAGCAGTCCTGCAGCATGTTTACTTGAGCAAAGATGAACAGTCTGTAAACATCTACAGCAGTGGTTCTTAACCTTGTTGGAGGTACCGAACCCCACCAGTTTCATATGCGCATTCACCAAACCCTTCTTTAGTGAAAAATAAAATGTTTTTTCTTAATTTAATCTTAATTTGTAAATATTAATCATGAAATGATGTTATTATATTAAAGGGGAACATTATCACCAGACCTATGTAAGCGTCAATATATACCTTGATGTTGCAGAAAAAAGACCATATATTTTTTTAACCGATTTCCGAACTCTAAATGGGTGAATTTTGGCGAATTAAACGCCTTTCTAATATTCGCTCTCGGAGCGATGACGTCACAACGTGGCGTCACATCGGGAAGCAATCCGCCATTTTCTCAAACACCGAGTCAAATCGGCTCTGTTATTTTCCGTTTTTTCGACTGTTTTCTTGGAGACATCATGCCTCGTCGGTGTGTTGTCGGAGGGTGTAACAACACGAACAGGGACGGATTCAAGTTGCACCAGTGGCCCAAAGATGCGAAAGTGGCAAGAAATTGGACGTTTGTTCCGCACACTTTACCGACGAAAGCTATGCAATGACAGAGATGGCAAGAATGTGTGGATATCCTGCGACACTCAAAGCAGATGCATTTCCAACGATAAAGTCAAAGAAATCTGCCGCCAGACCCCCATTGAATCTGCCGGAGTGTGTGAGCAATTCAGGGACAAAGGACCTCGGTAGCACGGCAAGCAATGGCGGCAGTTTGTTCCCGCAGACGAGCGAGCTAAACCCCCTATCGATCCTAGCTTCCCTGGCCTGCTGACATCAACTCCAAAACTGGACAGATCAGCTTTCAGGAAAAGAGCGCGGATGAGGGTATGTCTACAGAATATAATAATTGATGAAAATTGGGCTGTCTGCACTCTCAAAGTGCATGTTGTTGCCAAATGTATTTCATATGCTGTAAACCTAGTTCATAGTTGTTAGTTTCCTTTAATGCCAAACAAACACATACCAATCGTTGGTTAGAAGGCGATCGCCGAATTCGTCCTCGCTTTCTCCCGTGTCGCTGGCTGTCGTGTCGTTTTCGTCGGTTTCGCTTGCATACGGTTCAAACCGATATGGCTCAATAGCTTCAGTTTCTTCTTCAATTTCGTTTTCGCTACCTGCCTCCACACTACAACCATCCGTTTCAATACATTCGTAATCTGTTGAATCGCTTAAGCCGCTGAAATCCGAGTCTGAATCCGAGCTAATGTCGCTATAGCTTGCTGTTCTTTCCGCCATGTTTGTTTGTGTTGGCATCACTATGTGACGTCACAGGAAAATGGACGGGTGGTTAAAATCAGGCACTTTGAAGCTTTTTTTAGAGATATTCCGTGATGGGTAAAATGTTGAAAAAAAATTCGAAAAATATATTAAGCCACTGGGAACTGATTTTTAATGGTTTTAACAATTCTGAAATTGTGATAATGTCCCCCTTTAAATAAATACTAATAAAGACATATTTTACAAACAAAGTTACAGGAATGTACACATGATTCCATGTTTACATCTCATTGTGCAGCATGTGAATGTTTTAGTGGGAACTAAATGCGATATCTGAAAGGGGTACAAATTATTTCCAAAGCAGGACCACCATCATCCATCTATCCATCCATCCATCCATTTTCTACCGCTTATTCCCTTCGGGGTCGCTGGAGCCTATCTCAGCTACAATCGGGCGGAAGGCGAGGTACACCCTGGACAAGTCGCCACCTCATCGCAGGGACCCCCACCCAGACATACAATACTAGTACACAGCTCATGAAAAACAATATTTTTTGTTATTGTCATTGCAAGTGGGCCAAAACACTTATATTAGAAAATAACCTCATGGATTATAATGATTATAATAATAAAACATTGAACTTGTTATTTAGTCAGGTTTGGGACTGGTGTGCTGCTGGTGTGGCCACAGTGCATGTGCACGTCTGACGTCGCTCACATGTTCTCCACTGAATGCTCAAGAAGTTTTTGCGTTTGTTCAAGCATAGGGAAAATTAGAGGGAACATTGTTTGGGGGTATCCATAATACGCCGATAGAGAGAAGATTTTATTTACACGATGAGTCGGCTGTGTCTTGACCTCTGTGGTTGAGGCTCCGTCGAACCCCTGAGGCCGACTCACCGAACCCCTAGGGTTCGATCGAATCCAGGTTAAGAACCACTGATCTACAGGTATATGTCTTCCCATAAGCATACACGGTTGGCTATGTAGGCTACTAGGAGCTAGCAGCTACACAGCAGCCAAGCACACAAACGAGACATATGTAATTAGTGTCCTTAAACTAGGGCTCCTCAATTATTTTCTGTTACGGCCCCCTTTCGGGAGAAGAAAACATTTTGTACGTATGATAGTATAATTTGTCTATAAAATTGTTATAAGTACATCTCTGCATAACCTTGTCTTAAGGCCCAAGCTGTTTGTTTACATGTTTTTTTATTTCTCTTTGCTATTTGGGCTTATTGGACCCTAATTAGAATAAAAACTAAAAATCATCTTTTTATATGATGTACTTAGTCCATAAGTACACAAACGTGTACTTCATGTGTAGTGACATGCTAATTCTTATTTTTACCCTTTTTCTTTTCCAAATTCCATTGTATGTTATACTCTTCTGACACCACCAGATGGCAGTATAAGTGTCCACATAAGTGGCCATAAGACCCCAATTCAGTAGTGTACACAATTTTGGAAATAAGCGCTAAAAGGTGCTGTCCACACACGTGGCCACTAAGCCTGTAGAGGTTTTAAAGAAATCAAAAAAATAAAAAATATACATCAACTTACAACAAAGAATAACTATTAATCGTGTTTTGATTTAAAGTGCATCAAAAATCAGTGCCCTGAAAAAAAAGAAAAAAAAAAGTACTGTATTTTCCGCACTATAAGGCGCACCTTCAATGAATGGCCTATTTTAAAACGTTGTTCATATATAAGGCGCATAGAATAGACGCTACAGTAGAGGCTGGGGTTACGTTTTGCATCCCGTAGTTGCGAGACCTGTTGTGGCTCAATATTGGTCCATATTTAAGGCGCACCGGAATATAAGGCGCACTGTCAGATTTTGAGAAAATTGGAGGTTTTTAGGTGCGCCTTATAGAGCGGAAAATACGGTAATCCCATCAACATTTTTTGACTGACTTGAACTATTTGATACCAAAAAATACAATTAAATACACTCATAGTAATAATAATAATAATAAATTCAAGGAGCACAATATATAAAACATTTTAACCTACAAAACTAAAATAAATAAAAGTGATCAGATTCTTGGCTCACCGTTTTTTTGTCAACCCAAAAACATGCGGATTAAAACCTGCATTTTTTTTTTGCACAATGCACAACTAATGCAAATGCTTTAAAAAAAAAAAGAGACTGCATGCAAACAGGTGGTCTTACTGGGCTGTGGGAGCTCTGGTGCATTGACATTTGTGGCAATATCTGTGGGCCCTGCCAAAACAAACGGAGCACAGTTCGGTGTGACGAGCTGGCACTTGCAAAAGAAAAAAAAAACGGCTAATAGGCGAGGAAAATGAGAAAATAAAAATATAAGCTGCAGCCAGTGCGGTGGATGTTCAGGTGTGTTTAAAATGTCAACTTCTGATAACATTGTGTAAAAGAAAGTTGAACAGTACCTGGACCACTGGTTCCAGAAGGATCAAAGCCCTTTGCTGTGAAAACAATAGCAGCGTTAGTGATAATGAAAAAAAAAAAAAAAATAGAAAGTAAGGTCCAATCCCAATGTTCACCCTCACTCACACCCTCAAAAATAAAGCCACAAGGGGTAGAGCTTTGGAATCTTCCCTGGGAATTGGGACGCCGCTTGCAACGTCATATTTTATGTTCGGGCACGAAAGCAACGACGTAGTTACGTTTCCACATACGTCCCACCTCGGGTTGTCCCCACCTGCACCAAAACGTATATCCATACAAAATAAGGGGGACCAGAAAAAAATGGCATTATTGGCTTCATTTTAACAGAAAATGGTATGATACATTAAACATACTTTTCTAGGGATGTCCGATAATATCAGACTGCCGATATTATCGGCTGAAAAATGCTTTAAAATGTAATATCAGAAATTATCGGTATCGGTTTCAAAATGATCGGTATCGGTTTCAAAAAGTAACATTTATGACTTTTTAAAACGCCGCTGTGTACACGGACGTAGGGAGAAGTACAGAGCGTCGATAAACCTTAAAGGTACTGCCTTTGAGTGCCAGTCCAATCACATGATATCTACGGCTTTTCACACACACAAGTGAATGCAATTCATACTTGGTCAACAGCCATATAGATCACACTGAGGGTGGCCGTATAAACAACTTTAACACTGTTACAAATATGCGCCACACTGTGAACCCACACCAAACAAGAATGACAAACACATTTCGGGAGAACATCCGCACCGTAACACAACATAAACACAACAGAAGGAATACCCAGAACCCCTTGCAGCACTAACTCTTCCGGGACACTACAATATACCCTCAGGGAGAGCATGTCCCAAATTCCAAGCTGCTGTTTTGAGGCATGTTTAAAAAAAATAATGCACTTTGTGACTTCAATAATAAATATGGCAGTGCCATGTTGGCATTTTTTTCCATAACTTGAGTTCATTTATTTTGGAAAACCTTGTTACATTGTTTAATGCATCCAGTGGGGCATCACAACAAAATTAGGGATCGGTAATTAAAGGGGAACATTATCACCAGACCTATGTAAGCGTCAATATATACCTTGATGTTGCAGAAAAAAGATCATATATTTTTTTAACCGATTTCCGAACTCTAAATGGGTGAATTTTGGCGAATTAAACGCCTTTCTATTATTCGCTCTCGGAGCGATGACGTCACAACGTGACGTCACATCGGGAAGCAATCCGCCATTTTCTCACTTTCGTCGGTGTGTTGTCGGAGGGTGTAACAACACGAACGGGGACGGATTCAAGTTGCACCAGTGGCCCAAAGATGCGAAAGTGGCAAGAAATTGGACGAAATTGGTTCAAAATACGAGGGTGTGGGGAAAGACGACGAAATGGTCAGTCGTTTGTTCCGCACACTTTACCGACGAAAGCTATGCTACGACAGAGATGGCAAGAATGTGTGGATATCCTGCGACACTCAAAGCAGATGCATTTCCAACGATAAAGTCAAAGAAATCTGCCGCCAGACCCCCATTGAATCTGCCGGAGTGTGTGAGCTATTCAGGGACAAAGGACCTCGGTAGCACGGCAAGCAATGGCGGCAGTTTGTTCCCGCAGACGAGCGAGCTAAACCCCCTGGATGTCTTGGCTCACACCATCCCTTATGCCACCGAAGATGATCAAGAGAAGAATATCGACCGTAGCTTCCCTGGCCTGCTGACATCAACTCCAAAACTGGACAGATCAGCTTTCAGGAAAAGAGAGCGGATGAGGGTATGTCTACAGAATATATTAATTGATGAAAACTTTATTCATTACTCGCGGTTTTACATAAATTATTATACATAAACTGTGTTTACCAATAATTTAGCTTAAAAACATTTATTTTTTTCAATCATTCGAGTACATTCGGGTAGTCTTGTGTAATGCAGTATTTTGTGTCTATTTAGGTATGGTTAACCTGAGTGCTGAAATCTTGGAAAAATATGTTCTTAGCGCGCCTGAACTGGGCTGTCTGCACTCTCAAAGTGCATGTTGTTGCCAAATGTATTTCATATGCTGTAAACCTAGTTCATAGTTGTTAGTAATTATCTTATCAGACAGTGTTAAGCCGCTGAAATCTGAGTCTGAATCCGAGCTAATGTCGCTATACCTTGCTGTTTGTTTGTATTGGCATCACTGTGTGACGTCACAGGAAAATGGACGGGTGTTTATAACGATGGTTAAAATCAGGCACTTTGAAGCTTTTTTTAGGGATATTGCGTGATGGGTAAAATTTTGAAAAAAACTTCGAAAAATAAAATAAGCCACTGGGAACTGATTTTTAATGGTTTGAACCCTTCTGAAATTGTGATAATGTTCCCCTTTAAGAGTTGGACAATATCAGAATATCGGCAAAAAAGCCATTATCGGACATCTCTAGTTAATAGTATTCTATCTTTATTTGTCGTTATTTATACTTTCTGAATAAATTATGTGACAATGTTCATCAGTCAACTCATTGATGTTATTTTTCAATCTATCAAGATAAAATGATATCAAAATCAAATTACAGGATGTTATTTATGTAGTTTGCTCATTTTTCTCGACTGGTGCACTAACAAGGTTTTTTTTTGTGTGGTTTATTTTATATATGTGGCATCATCTACAAAGATACAAATAATTGCTATTGTGACATCTAGTGGACACATTTAGAACAGCCGTTTATTTTATTCCAAAATTTCAGCTCATTTTTATACTGAGCAAACTCATCCCGCGGGCCGGATAAAACCCGTTCCGTACGTTTGACACCCCTGGGCTAGAGTCATACCCTCTACCCCTTGTTACGTACCAATATGCAAAGAGTATATGGGACACCTCTACGGGAAAGCGCAAAATGTAGGGATAGGGCTAAAAAATAGTGTGAGGGGGTGTACTGGGACTGGCCCTAGGCGACTCTCTAGGGATGTCTTACGTGGCTTTCCAGCGACAGGAACACCAGTACCACCTGGCAGCACACCGGCAGAACCATCCGGGAGGTTGCTCGCAGCCGGATGCGGCGTTGCCCCCGGCAGATATTTGGCAGCTTTTGCAGCAGATGGGTACTGACCACCAGCGACTCCGCCGGGGCCGACACCGCCGGGGCCGACACCTCCGGGGCCGACTCCCCCGGGGCCGACACCCCCAGGGCCGACACCCCCTGCAGCTCCTGCTGAAACAATAATATATTGAAGAGGACCAACAGTTATAAATGAAATAAAAGAACGGAAATTATTGCCTAAACCCTATGTGTCAGAGTCAACTCCCGCGGGCCAGATCCGGCCCACAAATTAACCTCTTAAGACCCAAGCTGTTTGTTTACATGTTTTTTTTTAATTTTTCTTTGCTATTTGGGCTTATTGGACCCTAATTACAATAAAATCTAAAAATCATCTTTTGATATGATGCACTTAGTTCATAAGTACACAAACGTGTACTTCATGTGTAGTGACATGCTAATTTTAATTTTTACACTTTTTTTTCCCAAATTCCATTGTATGTTGTACTCTTCTGACACCAGCAGATGGCAGTATAAGTGTCCACATAAGCGGCCATAAGACCCCAATTCAGTAGTGTACACAATTTTGGAAATAAGAGCTAAAAGGTGCTGTCCAAATATTGTTAAAACAACATCTTTTAAAATGACACATTTGGGAAACAACTGTGTAAAGTCTGTACATTTATTTTGAAATGCCTTGTTTTTTTTGCCACAAAGTGTTTTTATTGCTTTTATTTTTGTATATATATCTTTGCTGGACACCAGGAAAAAAGATTTGGCCTCTGCAGCTAAGACGGATCTTATTAAAGTGAATTAAACTTTTCTTTGTGCGTACATTTAGACTCATCTTGGAAAGTTGTATTTACTGTACCATATTTAGCAGCTTTTGCAGCAGCACCAGGGTATTGTCCGCCTCCGACTCCTCCTGGTACCAAACCAGCTCCTCCTACTCCTGGTCCAGTTCCTGCTCCAGCAGCCCCTGTAGCCAAATATTAAGCTTAGTCTAATATGTTTAAAATAATTATTCCACACACGTGACTATGTATGTATTGCTAGTATTATTTACACACTGCAAAAACTGAAATCTAAGTAAGATGAAATATCTCAAATAAGGGTGATATTTGCTTATTTTCTGTCTGATAAGATAATTCTTCTCACTAAGCAGATTTTATGTTAGAGTGTTTTACTTGTTTTAAGTGTTTTGGTCCTAAATGATCTCAGTAAGATATTACAGCTTGTTGCTGAGATTTCGTGACCTATATTGAGTAAAACTAGAATATCAAGTGTTGCAAAGCTGTGTAATCAACACTCACAAGTATAAAACTACTTTTTTTAAAGTAATCAATTATTACCGTACTTCAAGCATGAAAAAAAAAAATCATGATTTTGACACGAATGTGTCTCATAATTAAAACGGATGACAGCCAAATGAACTTTGCTGTTTTATATTCAATGAAACAATAGAAAATAGGTACTCATATAGTAGTACAGTTGGCACAGTACAGTAAACTGACAGTTAATTTTTAAACATTTGACATTTCAAACAATTTTGAACAGAAATAGTTCATGCACATTCAGATAAATTCTTCAAAATTTACAATAAAAAAAAATTTGGCCGGGGGTCGGGCTGTATATATGCGCGCTAATTGACTGAAAGAGCACGCACTTGGCGCGATGATGTCATGTTATCCATGGAAAAATGCATTTTTAGACAATATGATTTGCCTGAGCGGCTAGGAGACCCCGAGAGTAACAAGCGGTTGCCTTGTTGCCTTTCCATTAAGAACAATACATTACTTTTTAGTATAAGTTTGCTGGTGTCAAGAAATGTAAATGCTGAGCGCATATCATTATGTCAAGATAATGGCACTAGCATTTACTTCATTTAAGAATATTTTTCAACATATTGAGCAAAAAGGTCTCTTTTTTTTCTACCAAGAAAAGTGCACTTGTTATTGGTGAGAATATACTTATTTTAAGGTATTTTTGGGTTCATTGAGGTTAGCTAATTTTACTTGTTTTGGAAAGTCTTGACAAGCCGAATTTTCTTGTTCTATTGGCAGATAATTTTGCTTAGTTCAAGTAAAATACCACTAATTTTTTTTTGTTTTTTCTTGTTTTTGAACACTGACTTTTTACAGTGCAGTACCATATTTGGCAGCTTTTGCAGCAGCACCAGGGTATTGTCCAGCTCCGACTCCTCCTGGTACCAAACCAGCTCCGATTCCTCCTGGTACCAAACCAGCTCCTCCTACTCCTGGTCCAAATCCTGCTTCAGCAGCCCCTGTAGCCAAATATTAAGATCAATCCCCATAGACAGCGATTTTAAACTTGACAAACAAGTCAATGGCGTTTTAAAATCGTTTTTTTTTTATCATCTTCGTCTTTTAGTAAAGGTAAAACTGTTTTTATCTTTTAACCTTTTGAACAAGTCGTGCATGCTTTTATTTCAAGTGGCCTGGACTACTGCAATGCACCTTATGCTGGCATTAGCCAAAAAGCTCCCTCCCGGTTGCAGTTAGTCCAGAACGCGGCAGCACGACATTTAACAGGTCCCAGGAAACACGAGCATATAACCCCAATTCTTGAGACTTTGCACTGGCTCCCTGTTCATCTTAAAATTGATTTTAAAGGGGAACATTATCACAATTTCAGAAGGGTTAAAACCATTAAAAATCAGCTATTGAGCCATATCGGTTTGAACCGTATGCAAGCGAAACCGACAAAAACGTCACGACAGCCAGCGACACGGGAGAAAGCGAGGACGAATTCGGCGATCGCCTTCTAACCAACGATTGGTATGTGTTTGTTTGGCATTAAAGGAAACTAACAACTATGAACTAGGTTTACAGCATATGAAATACATTTGGCAACAACATACACTTTGAGAGTGCAGACAGCCCAATTTTCATCAATTAATATATTCTGTAGACATACCCTCATCCGCTCTCTTTTCCTAAAAGCTGATCTGTCCAGTTTTGGAGTTGATGTCAGCAGGCCAGGGAAGCTATGGTCGATATTCTTCTCTTGATCATCTTCGGTGGCATAAGGGACGGTAGAAGCGGTGTGAGCCAAGACATCCAGGGGCTTTAGGGAACAAACTGCCGCCATTGCTTGCCGTGCTACCTAGGTCCTTTGTCCCTGAATTGCTCACACACTCCGGCAGATTCAATGGGGGTCTGGCGGAAGACTTCTTTGACTTTATCGTTGGAAATGCATCTGCTTTGAGTGTCGCAGGATATCCACACATTCTTGCCATCTCTGTCGTAGCATAGCTTTCGTCGGTAAAGTGTGCGGAACAAACGTCCAATTTCTTGCCACTTTCGCATCTTTGGGCCACTGGTGCAACTTGAATCCGTCCCTGTTCGTGTTGTTACACCCTCCGACAACACACCGACGAGGCATGATGTCTCCAAGGTACGGAAAAACAGTCGAAAAAACGGATAATAACAGAGCTGATTTGACTCGGTGTTTGAGAAAATGGCGGATTGCTTCCCGATGTGACGTCACGTTGTGACGTCATCGCTCCGGGAGCGAATAATAGAAAGGCGTTTAATTCGCCAAAATTCACCCATTTAGAGTTCGGAAATCGGTTAAAAAAATATATGGTCTTTTTTCTGCAACATCAAGGTATATATTGACGCTTACATAGGTCTGGTGATAATGTTCCCCTGCCTTCTCTTCGGTGCAATAACCCATTCCACCAACCACCCTGTTTTTTTTTTTGTTTTGTTTTTTTTCATGTATATATTCATTTCACACCATATTCATTGCACTTCTACATTTTTTATATTTTTATATATTTGCACATTGTTTTTCTAGCATGCACACATCGCACTGTATGGAATGGCCTCAATCTCGTTACCTTGCGTAATGACAATAAAGCTGATTCTGATTCTGATTCTGAAAGTCTTGCTGTTTGCTTTTAAAGCTTTGCATGGACTGGCACCTTTTTATATCTCGGACCTCATCCAAATTTACACTCCTGCGCGTGCTCTGCGGTCCGAGAGCCAGCTCCAGCTCGTGGTGCCCAAGACCAGACTTAAAACCAGGGGAGACAGGGCTTTCTCTGTGGTCGGCCCTAAGCTCTGGAACACTCTGCCCCTCTATGTTCCAACTGCCCCCACAGTGGAGTGTTTTAAGTCTCGTCTTAAGACCCACTTTTATTCTCTGGCTACGTGAGTTGTGTGGTCCTCTGTGTTTTTAAATTTTGATTTCTATTTATTGTTTTAATTAGTTTTACCCCTTAAAATGTATTTTTATATTGTTTTTATATTGATTTTACATAATTTTTAGTTTTGTTTTTATTCAGTCATTGGTGGAGCTAAGGATAATATTTGAATATTGTTTTTAATATTGTTGTGCAGCACTTTGGACACGTTTTTGTTGTTTCTTTTAGATTCTGATTTACATTTCGACAGTCACATCAAATCAGTAACAAAATCGGCCTACTATCACCTCAAAAATGTAACAAGACTTAGAGGGCTCATGTCAGCTCAAGACTTAGAAAAACTTGTACATGCCTTTATTACCAGTAGGCTAGACTATTGTAATGGTCTCCTTGCAGGTCTTCCCAAAAAAACTGTCAGGCAGCTACAGCTTGTTCAGAACGCTGCTGCTAGAGTTCTAACAAAGACCAAAAAATGTGAGCACATTACACCAATTCTTAAATCCTTACATTGGCTCGTTGTACATCAGAGAATTGATTTCAAAATCCTCCTGCTCACATATAGATCACTACATGGTCTAGGGCCGAAGTATATCACCGATATGCTCCCACTATATAAGCCCTCTAGATCATTAAGATCTTCTGAGACCAATCTGTTAGCGGTTCCCAGAGTAAAGTCAAATCAAGGGAGAGCATCATTCAGTCACTATGCAACAAATAGCTGGAATAAACTTCCTGAAGATGTCAGACTTTCCGCAACTCTGACTACTTTTAAAACTAGACTGAAAACTTTTATGTTCACCTTAGCTTTCAGCTAAATCTTTTAATCTTTTAACTTTTAACGTCCGCACTGTTTTTATTTTTATTGTCTGCATTTTAATTTTGCTTTTATTTTCTTTCATTTCACTTTGTTGTCTGTGAAGCACTTTTGAGTCTGCCTTGTGTATGAAAAGTGCAATACAAATAAAGTTGCCTTGCCTTGCCTTAAATGTACTATATAAATAAAGTGGATTGGATTGAGTCTAACATGTCTAATAATTATTCCACACACGTGACAATAAATGCATTGTTAGTATTATTCACAGTACCATATTTAGCAGCTTTTGCAGCAGCACCAGGGTATTGTCCACCTCCGACTCCTCCTGGTACCAAACCAGCTCCTGGTCCTGCTCCTCCCAGTCCTCCGCCTCCTAACCCTGCTCCCCCTGTAACTCATAATTAAGGGAGCGGAAACATGACCATTTATAATTTAATATTAAAAATAATGCTTGTGCAGATTTCACTGTACCATATTTGGCAGCTTTGGCAGCAGCACCAGGATATTGTCCACCTCCTGGTACTAAACCGGCTCCTCCGCCTACTCCTGCTCCCCCGAGGCTTCCTGTTCTCAAATCAATCATGTTGTTGCCAACTGTACACACACAATAACTTATGTATACCATTTATTTATGTACTGTACCATATTTAGCAGCTTTTGCAGCAGCACCAGGGTATTGTCCAGCTCCGACTCCTCCTGGTACCAAACCAGCTCCTCCTACTCCCGGTCCAGTTCCTCCTTGTCCTCCGGGTCCAAACCCTGCCCCTGGTCCAGCAACCCCTGTAAATATTTATTGTTTTTTAATCTAGTGTGTAGTTCAAAATAACTACCGGCACCCGACACAAACACTATATGTATAGTTTCTATCATGTAGAGTACCATATTTAGCAGCTTTTGCAGCAGCACCAGGGTATTGTCCAGCTCCGACTCCTCCTGGTACCAAACCAGCTCCTCCTACTCCCGGTCCAGTTCCTCCTTGTCCTCCGGGTCCAAACCCTGCCCCTGGTCCAGCAACCCCTGTAAATATATATTGTTTTTTAATCGAGTGTGTAGTTCAAAATAACTACCGGCACCCGACACAAACACTGTATGTATAGTTTCTATCATGTAGAGTACCATATTTAGCAGCTTTTGCAGCAGCACCAGGGTATTGTCCAGCTCCGACTCCTCCTGGTACCAAACCAGCTCCTCCTACTCCCGGTCCAGTTCCTCCTTGTCCTCCGGGTCCAAACCCTGCCCCTGGTCCATCAACCCCTGTAAACATATATTGTTTTTCCATCTAGTGTGTAGTTCAAAATAACTACCGGCACCCGACACAAACACTATATGTATAGTTTCTATCATGTAGAGTACCATATTTAGCAGCTTTTGCAGCAGCACCAGGGTATTGTCCACCTCCGACTCCTCCTGGTACCAAACCAGCTCCTGGTCCTGCTCCTCCCAGTCCTCCAACTCCTATAACTCACAATGAATTCATATTTAAAATAATGAAATGTTTTTTTAATGATAATTATAACAATAATAATAATAATTAAAGCTGCAAGCAGCGATGGACTGGACCGACTTTGAGGGCTCATAAAATCCGAACCATAGCAGTAATTAAAACTCTTTCATCAACTTTTAATCAGAAGGGTTCAATCTCTCTTCTGTGCTAATTTGAAGCCGACACGACAAACGCGCTCAGAGGAGATAATGTTTGAAAAAAGGTGACTGTTTTTACTCAACTTTTGTTTTGAAGGGGGAATTGCAAACTTCCTGTTGTTTTTTTCTGGGGGTCGTCAGTGTATGAAATCTAGGTCTAAGTGAGACCTACATAGAGGTGTTTGTTTCATGTCTCTACGACATTCCTACTGGGAGTTACAGGCAGTTGTTTCTGTGTTTTCTTCCTAGGGGGCACTAGAGAGCAATTTTGAGTTTTGGGGTTTGGTTTTTTGATTAGATCGCAATTTTTGCCAGTCCTGATGTGTGTGTCTAATTTGGTGAGTTTTGAAGCATGTTAAGGGGGTCAAATTACAGCTCAAAGAGGCGTCGGTATAATAATAAAGAATAAAGAATAATACAAAAATAATTAAAGCTGCAAGCAGCGATGGACGGGACCGACTTTGACGGCACATAAAATCCAAACCGGAGCAGTAATTAAAACTCTTTCGTCAACTTTTAATCAGAAGGGTTCAATCTCTCTCCTGTGCTAGTTTGAAGCCGACACGACAAACGTGCTCAGAGGAGATCATTTTTGAAAAAAGGTGACCGGTTTTTACAAAACTTGTTTTGAAGGGGGAATTGCAAACTTCCTGTTGATTTTTGCTGGGGGTTGTCAATTTATGAAATGTAGGTCTAAGTGAGACCTACATAAAGGTTTTTGTTTCATGTTTCTACGATATTCCTACTGGAAGTTACAAGCAGTTGTGTCTGTGTTTCTTTCCTAGGAGTAATTTTGTCTGTGTTTTATTCCTAGGGGGCGCTAGAGTGCAATTTTGAGTTTTGGGGTTGAGTTTTTTCATTAGATCACAATTTTTGCCAGTCCTGATGTGTGTGTCCAGTTTGGTGAGTTTTGTAGCATGTTAAGGGGGTCAAATTGTAGCTCAAAGAGGCAAAAATGACTGTTTTTACAAAACTTTTGTTTTGAAGGGAGAATTGTCAACTTCCTGTTGATTCTTGCTGAAGGGTGTCAGTGTATGAAATGTAGGTTTAAGTGAGACCTACATAGAGGTTTTTGTTTCATGTCGCTACGACATTTCTACTGGAAGTTATAGGCAGTTTTGTCTGTTTTCTTCCCAGGGGGCGCTAGAGCGCAATTTGAGTTTTGGGTTGTTGTTTTTTTATTAGATGGCAATTTTCGCCAGTCCTGATGTGTGTGTCAAGTATGGTGAGTTTTGAAGCATGTTAAGGGGGTCAAATTACAGCTCAAAGAGGCGGCGGAATAATAATAATAAAGCCTTACAAATACAATAGGGTCCTCTGTCCCAAAGGGACATTGCGGTCTCTAATAAAACGCTAGAAATTCAATAGGGTCCTCTGTCCCAAAGGGACATTCGGTCCCTAATAATAATGATAAATATTATGTTTTGTGGGTATATGGAGAGGTTTGTATATTGCCCATTCATTTTAATGGAGGTGAATCCCTGGTAATCAGGGAATTTTCCAAACCGGGAATCATGCTGGCTTGAATGTCCTGGTCAAGCGGAGTATCCGGATGTTCAAATCGGATGAGAAATGTGGGATGTGCAGAATATAGGGAGACATTTCTGGAAATTCCGGGAATTTGGGGAAAGGGGAAACTTGTTTTGCCTTCGACGTTTCGGAAGAGTAGTTGTGAAAAGAGAGTGTGATCAGCGCGCCTGCAGGAGCAAAGATCACCGCCTCTGTCCATGGTGCTGAAGACAGAGCACCATCAGACGGGGGGGCGTGGCATGTGCTGACGGCGAGACACAGCTGGCAGGTGATTCGATTTCACAGGTGGTACGTGTTAATCAAATCATCTGTTGTCTTTAACAGTAAGCGGCCGGGAGCAGAGGGGGAGGAAGATACGGACGTGGCTGAAAAGTCACGTTCTAGTAGAGAAAACTGTTTTTGGAAAGAAAACATTCATTAGAACCTTGTTGAACCTGCACGCTGGGCTCTTGTGCCGTGTCTGCCGTGGAGCTGCTGGGAGGCGACTTCCACAGTAGTGTGTGTGGATGGTGGAAAAATCAGAATTGGGTCATAAAGTGGCGCAAAATTTTGAGAATGAACATTGTAGGTTGATTGGCAACACTAAATTGGCCCTAGTGTGTGGATGTGAGTGTGAATGTTGTCTGTCTATCTGTGTTGGCCCTGCGATGAGGTGGCGACTTGTCCAGGGTGTACCCCGCCTTCCGCCCGATTGTAGCTGAGATAGGCTCCAGCGCCCCCCGCGACCCCAAAAGGGAATAAGCGGCAGAAAATGGATGGATGGATGGATGGGCATTCTAGAACTACTATATTAATATATCCTTTCATTTAAATGGGAATTTCCTGGAAATTTGGGATTTTCGGCAAAACTGATAGTAGCACCTTTGTTCTCGCGTTGGTGTTGGAACTTTTCTAATGGGTTGAAAAATATTGACGTTGTTGGAATTGAGAATTGGTTTTTCAGGAATCCTGGAATTTCGGGAAAACTGGGAATTTGCGCGGGGGGGGAAAAAAAGGAACATTTGTTGTCCCAACTAAGAGGAATGTTTTGAAGGTTGGTTGGAATTGACTGAAAAATGTGGACTGTGAACACTTTCCTGGAAGAGGTAAAATATATAATTGTTCAGCTCAGTGGACTTGTGGTTAGAGTGTCCGCCCTGAGACTGGAAGGTCGTGAGTTCAAACCCCGGCCGAGTCATACCAAAGACTATAAAAATGGGACCCATTACCTCCTTGCCTGGCACTCAGCATCAAGGGTTGGAATTGGGGGTTAAATCACCAAAAATGATTCCCGAGCGCGGCCACCGCTGCCGCTCACTGCTCCCCTCACCTCCCAGGGGGTGAACAAGGGGATGTGTCAAATGCAGAGGTCAAATTTCAATCGTTAGGACTTTAACTTAACTTAGTACCTAGCCAAGTGTGTGTACACTTTAGCTATTTCAAAGCAATGAACCAGAAAAGTGAATCCCAATGAAAAAAAAAAGAAGAAGAATACCAATAAATACATTTTAAAAAGTAATTAAAAAAAGTGAATCCAAATGCTTCGTTTTCTTTGACTCCTTTCCTACTCCAGTTGCCAGTTGGGTGACCGCAGTATCTGCACGTGCATGAAAAAAAAAACGAACGGCTTGCAACTGTAAATCGGTTCCTATCGGTCGCTTAAAAGAGCTGTTCAAAAGACTTGATTCGTTCACAGACTTCACATCTCTAATAAATACCATTTGTTAGTTCTATTATGTACTGTACCATATTTGGCAGCTTTTGCCGCAGCGCCAGGATATTGTCCACCTGCGACTCCTCCTCCTGGTACCAAACCAGCTCCTCCTCCTCCCAATCCTGTTCCTAACCCTGTTCCTGCTCCTCCTGCAAACATATTATATATTGTATTCTTAAAACTACAATAACATACTGTATATATGCTAGTTTACGTGTATTGTTTCTATCATTTCCTGTACCATATTTGGCAGCTTTTGCCGCAGCGCCAGGATATTGTCCACCTGCGACTCCTCCTCCTGGTACCAAACCAGCTCCTCCTCCTCCTCCCAATCCTGTTCCTAACCCTGTTCCTGCTCCTCCTGCAAACATATTATATATTTTATTCTTAAAACTACAATAACATACTGTACATATGCTAGTTTACGTGTATTGTTTCTATCATTTCCTGTACCATATTTGGCAGCTTTTGCCGCAGCGCCAGGATATTGTCCACCTGCGACTCCTCCTGGTCCTAAACCAGCTCCTGGTCCTAAACCAGCTCCTCCTCCTAACCCTGCTCCTCCTGCAAAAACGGGCAAAATTAATATTTGTATATTATATATTTTATATTCTTATTTTATTCTTAAAACCACAATAACATACTGTACATATGCTAGTTTACATGTATTGTTTCTACAAACCCCGTTTCTATATGAGTTGGGAAATTGTGTTAGATGTAAATATAAACGGAATACAATGATTTGCAAATCCTTTTCAACCCATATTCAATTGAATGCACTACAAAGACAAGATATTTGATGTTCAAACTCATAAACTTTATTTTTTTTTTGCAAATAATAATTAACTTAGAATTTCATGGCTGCAACACGTGCCAAAGTAATTGGGAAAGGGCATGTTCACTACTGTGTTACATCACCTTTTCTTTTATCAACACTCAATAAACGATTGAGAACTGAGGAAACTAATTGTTGAAGCTTTGAAAGTGGAATTCTTTCCCATTCTTGTTTTATGTAGAGCTTCAGTCGTTCAACAGTTCGGGGGTCTCCGCTGTCGTATTTTACGCTTCATAATGCGCCACACATTTCCATGGGAGACAGGTCTGGACTGCAGGCGGAGCCAGGAAAGTACCCGCACTCTTTTTTTATGAAGCCACGCTGTTGTAACACATGCTGAATGTGGCTTGGCATTGTCTTGCTGAAATAAGCAGGGGCGTCCATGAAAAAGACGGCGCTTAGATGGCAGCAAATGTTGTTCCAAAACCTGTATGTACCTTTCAGCATTAATGGTACCTTCACAGATGTGTAAGCTACCCATGCCTTGGGCACTAATGCACCCCCATACCATCACACATGCTGGCTTTTGAACTTTGCGTCGATAACAGTCTGGATGGTTCGCTTCCCCTTTGGTCCGGATGACACGATGTCGAATATTTCCAAAAACAATTTGAAATGTGGACTCGTCAGACCACAGAACACTTTTCCACTTTGCATGAGTCCATCTTAGATGATCTCGGGCCCAGAGAAGCCGGCGGCGTTTCTGGATGTTGTTGATAAATGGCTTTCGCTTTGCATAGTAGAGCTTTAACTTGCACTTACAGATGTAGCGACCAACTGTATTTAGTGACAGTGGTTTTCTGAAGTGTTCCTGAGCCCATGTGGTGATATCCTTTAGAGATTGATGTCGGTTTTTGATACAGTGCCGTCTGAGGGATCGAAGGTCACGGTCATTCAATGTTGGTTTCCGGCCATGCCGCTTACGTGCAGTGATTTCTCCAGATTCTCTGAACCTTTTGATGATATTATGGACCGTAGATGTTGAAATCCCTACATTTCTTGCAATTGCACTTTGAGAAATGTTGTTCTTAAACTGTTTGACTAATTGCTCACGCAGTTGTGGACAAAGGGGTGTACCTCGCCCCATCCTTTCTTGTGAAAGACTGAGCATTTTTTGGGAAGCTGTTTTTATACCCAATCATGGCACCCACCTGTTCCCAATTAGCCTGCACACCTGTGGGATGTTCCAAATAAGTGTTTGATGAGCATTCCTCAACTTTATCAGTATTTATTGCCACCTTTCCCAACTTCTTTGTCACGTGTTGCTGGCATCAAATTCTAAAGTTAATGATTATTTGCAAAAAAAAAAAGGTTTATCAGTTTGAACATCAAATATGTTGTCTTTGTAGCATATTCAACTGAATATGGGTTGAAAATAATTTGCAAATCATTGTATTCCGTTTATATTTACATCTAACACAATTTCCCAACTCATATGGAATACGGGGTTTGTATCATTTCTTGTACCATATTTGGCAGCTTTTGCAGCAGCACCAGGATATTGTCCACCTCCGACTCCTCCTGGTCCTAAACCAGGTCCTGGTCCAAAACCAGCTCCTCCTCCTAACCCAGCTCCTGCAAAAATGGGCAAAATTAATATTTGTATATCATATATTTTACATTATT